>NW_024080632.1:0-280876 GCF_003009895.1 Hyaena hyaena | reverse complement strand
CCCCCCCCCCCCCCCCCACCGCAGGTCATTCTGTTACTCAGTTTGCATCCATACTTGTAGATTCTGCCCGGCCCTCTGCTCCTGTCTTAGACTCCATTCAACACGTAGGGTCTTTTTCTCCACCTCCTCCTCTCCATCTGCCTTCTCCCTGTCCCTTCCCGGCAGCCTGACTCCGGCCGCGTCTCCCCCGCTGACCCGACCTGCCTGTGTCCATTTGGCAGGAGCCACGGGCCAGGGGGCCCTCGCTCTTCAGCGAAGCCGCCGCCGGGGCCTGGGCTTGTAGCCTTCCTTCTAGAGCGCTTCTCCCCCAGCTGCTGTCTCATCGGGGTTGGGTGTTCGTTCAGTGGCCGATGTGTGCATGCTAGCTCTGTGGCAACTGGTGTCCTATTTAATTTTCATCCGGCCGACGGCGGAGAGGAAGACGCCTTCAGCCGACAGACGGTTGCGCTCACAGGTTACAGACGTCGTCAGGCAGAGCTTGACTGAACTGCTAATAGATTCACAGGCTCCGGGAAGGAGGTAGAGATAAACACGGATTATTCAGTGCTGGCGCTGTGGTGTGCGAAAGAGCGGGACCCACCTGCGTGATGGGGACCCGGGCGTAGAGATGCTCCGGTGTAGCTGGGCGCGCTCGACATTGACCGCCAGGCTCCGCCGTGTCCCCACACACCTGTCGTTCCCTCTTCCGCTCGTCTCTCTGCTGGATGAGCATGTCCTTTCCTGTGGTCGCTGTTAACAAAGGACCATAACAGTCATCTGCTTAGAATAGCAGAAACGTGCCCTCTCAGTATCCCAGGGGCGAAAGTCTAAAATCAGCGTAAGCTGGGTCCGCAGGGGGCGCGCTCTCCGCGGGCCCTGGGGCTGCCCCCTCCCCACCTCTTCTGGTGGCCCCTGGCGTCCCTTGGCTTGTGGCCACCTCCTGAGGCCGTGCCCCGCTGGGCACACTGCCTTTTACTCTTCCTTCCTCTCCCTGCCCCTTTGCGGACACAGGCAGGTGTGTGCAGGGCTCAGCCGGATAATCGAGGACAGCCTCCTCTCCTCGAGACCTTGAACTTCCTCACCTCCGTGAATCCCTTTTCGGCCATTAGGAGGACACTTACGTGTCCTCGGGATCAGGTGGTGACTCCAGTACCAAACCAGAAGTTCATTTACTTTTCCAACCGACGAAACAGATAGGAGCCCCCCCTCCTGAGCCGCATGTCCTGCTCGGACCCCTGCAGACACAGGCCAGACCCTGTGGCAGCCCTTCCCTCCACCCACCCCACAGGCCTAAGGGGCCATGACGCATCACGCCTTCTGGTCACCTTCTCCCAACACGGTGATCCAGCCCCACCTACGGCCTCCGGGACTGTAGCAATCTCTTCACAGGAGGGTCTCTGTCAAGCAGCTCCAGGCGTCAGTCAAGACCTTGCCCTTGAAGCCGGGCATCTGAGTTCCCCGACCTGCTGGTGGTGGATATTGGACCTGGGCGCACCAGCCTCAGTTTCCTGTCTTGTGAAACGGGCGTGACTCCGGCCCTGCCCGGGGTGGGGGTGGGGCATCAGCTGATCATTACTCAGCATCGGTGTGTGGGGAGGGGGTGCAGGTAAGCGGGGCCAGCTGCCCAGGCAGAGAGCACAGCCCGAGGTCGGGACATGCATACACTCTGCATTTCTCCTTCCCTCTTGGGCCTCGTTCCTGTGACTCCGTCTGTCTGAAAGCCTCTGTGCCCATGTCTGTACTTCTCCGTCCATCCCGCGGTCTCCGGCTACGTGGACGCTGTGTGTGCTGTGCTCTCTCTGTTGTCTTTGAGCATGAGGATTCTCTGACGTTCTCTTTCTGCCTCAGTTTCCTTCCCTTCTCTGCCTGTGTGCCTGTCTCTCGTTCCTGTCTCTGCCCCTCACTCAGACGAGAGTTCTATTCACAGGGGCCTCTGCGGTCTCTCGTTGGCGCGGCACCAGGAGATCACTCATCACCTTCGCTGCCCACAGACGCCTGACAGACACCTGTGACCCAGTTCAGATGCCGCAGATGGAGCGCAGTCCTGAGCGATAAGAGAACATCAAAGCTTCGATTCGCCTGTTCTTCGTTATCCACCAAATGCAGAGGGAGAATCAGCTGCGGATTGAATCCCCTTCGCTTCTCATGGTTTTTATTCACCGTGACATGGTACAACTCTGCTCAGCCACTGACACAGAAAACAGCACACGTCACCCCTACCTGGGTCACAGAGCCACCACGGGACCTCGTCTCTGAGCCTCAGCTCCTCCTTCATAAGATGTGTGTCCCCAAACTTCCCCCGGTGGGAGGCATTCGGTGTCGTTCTGTCCTCTCCATCCCCATGTCGACGTTTGGAGGTCTTTGTCTCGGGGACGCTTACTCTTTCCAGGGTCCCAGCTGACCTTTCCTCTGCTTGTCACTATAATAATTCTCTCTCCTCCCTCCCCTCCTTCCCTTTCTCATCATTGCCCAACCACTGTCCATCCTTGGGAACCGCAACTGGATAGACTAGGGCTCCCAGCTTTGCAGATGAGGAAGTGGACAGAGGCCCCTGCTGGCTTGGATCACCCTGAAAACTTGCAGCACAGAGGAGGCGACCCTCACCCGTGACCCTCAGTGCACAGCCTCTTCTACTGACTCTTCTTCCCGCCCCTGCAGCAAGGCCAGGGTTGTGTGGCTGGCAGTATAGGAGCCGGCATCTGTCTCTGATGGTGGGAAGGCCTTCCGTGCTTTAGGATGATGGGGAAAACGTAGAGACTGTAGGCCAGCAACCCCCACAGCTCACTCACCATGGAGAGGGCATCGGTGTTTGTTGCTATGGTGACAGAGTGCCTCCCAGACACCAAGGGCAAGAGACTCACCCCTGCCCCCACCCCCACCCCCATCTTGCCTCAGGATGACTTGGAACCGGCCCTCGAGCTCTAATTTCTGCTTCTTTCTACAAAAGTGCTTCCTTATTGCTCTTTCTATAGGGCTGCTTTCTCTGCTTTTGATCTCAGTGGCATGAAGTGGCCACCAGCTGCTCCCAGGTTTATGTCCCTCCGTCTCAAGAAAAAAGCTAAGGCAGAGGCTTAACCCCTCAATCCCATGGCTGTTTCCTCAAGACCCAGTTTGGGTCAAGTTCACCAATAGAGCAATCGGTGGTGGCCAGGGTGGGTGGGTCATGCTTCCTGGCTTCCTGGAATGGCTTTGTGGGTCTCTGTGGCTGTTGCCAGGCAGAAGGACATCAGGAGGGAGAGACTCCAAATGAGAGTTTAGAACAGCACCGTTTCACATTTATTTAACAAACATGAGGCGGCCACTCATTCCCCATGTTCCAGACATGAAAGTTGGTCTTTAGCTCTCACCGGCTTTTTGGTCCCTTCGATTTTTCTTGGTTCAGATGCCCCCACTGTCTACAGAAGGGGCATCTGTCTTGATGTTTGCCTTCCCAGCTTCAAGATTTCCGTGCAGAGGTGAGAAACTCACCTGTTTCATATTCTGCCAACAAGTAATACAGATGGATTTAATGGAGAAAACTTGGTGAAAGATACATAAAGCCCAGTGGCCAGTCGCTTCCTCACAGTGACCCCGGGGGGCAGGTAGGTGGATGCTATTATCTAGTTAGTCTTGGCTACTGATGGACATTCTTCATCCACAGGGTCGGTGATAATGGGAATTTCCTCCAGCTTTGCCATCTCCCTGTATTAGCTATTACCCCCTGGACACAGCAAATGTGCTTTGAGCCGAGCTGAATTTTTATTGAATTTTTCTCTAAGTGCTATCTTATTTGAAATGTCTTTCCTCATTTTCTTTAGGGACCAACAGGTAGCTGGATTTTGAAAGTGTATACCACCAGGATAGCCTATTATCAGAGGCCACAAAAATAGAGTGTAAATGGTAGGCCAGGCAGACTTCAGAGTTATCTGATGCCCACCACGGGCATTGAAAATCATGATTTACGTTGTAGCAAAACCCGAGGTTTTCTCTGCCAGAAGTTTATAGCTGTCTCAAAGTTTTATAAATCATAACTCAAGGCATGTGAGGGCAGAGGGAATAAAATGGAATGAAGTCATCTTCAGAGGCTGGCGCGGCATCTCAGGGTTTGCTGCCTCTCCTGGGACTTTCTGGATGTAGACGGATTGAGTATATAATAAACCACAAGCTGTGTGGCCAATATGCATGAGCCTTGGGGCTCCTTCAATATTTCTCTACTGGCAGACCTTCACATTGTGCAAAACACAATTAGTTATCGTTGGGTTTGCTTTCTCGTTTGTCTTCACCAAAGTTTTAGGAGTTCAGTGTTTACCCTCAGAGGTCCCTTTTTCATTAGATAAGATGACACTGTAACTGCGTTTGTTGGAGGAGGTGACTTGGCTGAGGAGATACCACAGTGGCTCTGTAGGACAGTGGGTGCTGATTCCAGGTGCCTCACTTCCGATCTCGGCTCTGCCACCGGGCAGCCGCTGTGTTAACCGGACCAGCCAGCTGGTAAGGAATGCAAACCGCGGCACACACGTCTCCTAAGAGAGACACCGCACAGAATTGGTCCGCACCGCGGTGGGGCCAGCAGGCACGTCAGAAACCCACAGCGCGCCCGTCAGGATTCAGGACAGGAAAGCTGGACAGCAGCCAAGACTTCCGTACACACGTGGGATTCTTCTTTCTTCAGGGAAACCTCAGTTCTGCTTCTAAGAACATCTCTCCACATCAGTACTTTGGTCCAAACTATAATAGCATCTTTTTTCCCCCAATTCCTCAGGGCTTTCCTTGTGGATATCTTATTTATTTGTGTTTGTTTACTCTTTCTTGTGAGCATGGATTCTTCTAAGGGGGGGTGGGGAATCTATACCATTTGTTTGTTTGTTTGTTTATTGATCATCTTGATGTACAAAATAGAAAAATGACAGAAGTATGTGTTCAGGTAAGTCTTGGTGCGCAAATGGATGAATGGATGAATGAATAGATGGATGAGTGGATGAATGGATGAGTGAGTGAATGAATGAATGTGTGAATGATTGGATGAATGGATGAATGAGTGGATGGATGAGTGGATGAATGGATGAGTGAGTGAGGGAATGGATGGATAGATACATAAGTGAACGAATGGATGTGTGAGTGGGTGAGTGAATGATTATTCAAGTGGATGAATGGATGAGCGAGTGGATGAATGAGTGAGTGAATGAGTGAATGGATGGGTGAGTGAATGGGCAGATGAGTGAATGAGTGAATGAATGAATGGATGAGTGAATGGATGGACTAGTGAATGGATGAATGAGTGAGTAAATGAATGGATGTATGAATGGGTGGATGTATGAACGGAAGGATGATTGGTTATAATTCTATCTAAAAGGAGAAAAAAGCCCCACACATTTATAACATGCCAATGCTTCACCTTCCTTAGCTCCATTACCATATTTTCAAATTTTCACTACAAATTTTCTGTGTTCTTGCCCAGGAGTTGTTAGTTCCAAATTTTTATCAAATAAAAACACATCCTCTCTATGTAGAAGAGAAGAAAAATAGAGCTTACCATATGCATGTTTGAGAAAGTCAAGTTGAGCACCATGATGGCATGTGCCACGTCCCTTCGCACCTGTTCTTTCTAAACCCTATACCCTGGTACCTATCAGGAGTGGACTATGAAAAGATTGGATAAGCAGGACCAGAATTTCAAGAAAGAACTGTGCCCCTTTGGAAATAAAGAATGTGCCTAAATAATTCATTGACAAAATAAGCATTCTCTCTGTCAAAAATATCCAGTCTAAGACCCATGGAATTAGACTCCATGTTTGCTTTTGGTTTTGCCCATCTGGGAGTAAATTTGCGTGTCCCTTTAGGAAATGGATTTGTGTGCAGGAATGTCTATATAATTTTTAACCTCCATTGACTGAAAGCTCCATAGGGTAAGAACTCTATCTTATTCACCAATGTTTATCACACAGAGATACTCACGTGTATGTAGGATGGATGGATATTAGGGAAATCTGTATGAGTCGGCTGGAGCTGACATAACAAAATACCATGGGCTGGGGGGCTGAAACAATAGAAATTCAATTTCTCAGCAAGGTCCAAAAGCAAGACACTCCCAGGGGTGGTGTCTGGTGAGGCCTCTCTCGCTGGCTTGCACATAGCTGCCTCCTGGCCGCGTCCTCGGGTGGCCTTTTCTCTGTGCACACGTTCAGAGGAGGAGGTCCCTGGTGTCTGTCCCTTTTCTTGTAAGGACACCGCTTCTGTTGCTTTGTGGCCTAATCACCATGTCCCCCTAGAGGCCTTCTCTCCAAACAGTCCACCTGTGAATTTGGGGAGACACAGTTCAGTCCAGAACTCTGTCCCAAGATGCAGCGAGCTCCTCTCCCTGTGGGCACATAGTCTTTGCCAGAACGTCACCGGGGAAGGCCCTGCTGTTGGAAATCTTTAAAGAGGAGCGGACTGGTGTCTGGAGCACCCTTGTTGAAGTGATCTGACTTGGGCTTGAGACCTTGGGGGCTGTGGTCCAAGCGTGGCTTTGCTTCATGGAACTGATGGTCCGCCGTGAGCACAGACGGCGGTGCGCAGCGGGCTTGGTGGGCTTCCTACCGGATGGGGTATGGCTGCGAGTCCTGCCCGCGTAGGGCGGTAGCCAGCTTAGGGGAAGAACTAGTTGACGCTTTCTGGAGCTCTCACTGTGCGAAGCACTATGGTAAGCAAGTTGGATGTACTCACTCACTTAACTCACACCCGTTTCTGAGGTAGGTAATACTATTTATCAAGTGATGTTATAGATACATAACCAGAGGGGCAGGGCCGTTAGGTAACTCATCCCAGGTCGCCCAGCGGGCTGGTACTTACGGATGCTTGCAGGTGCGGGAGGTGCCCCTCACCACCCTGGGCATTACTGAATTTTCAGTGTGCAAGTGTAGACAGAGGCCATTCTCAGAAACTAGTGGCAAAGTACCATTCCTGCTAACTCCCCATCAAAGGCATCTGTTAGTCACAGTGAGCTTTTTTGAGTTTTCAAAAACACTTCTGTGTTTAACCACATCACCTCTAAGCCTGGTATTATTTTTTGTTTTGTTTTTCCTTTTTTTTCCATTTCTTTGAAGCTCTCTTCAGGAAGGAAGAAAAATGTGATTTCCAGGGTGTGATTATAGTGTAAGTTTTGAGAATCTGTCTTTCTGACTGGAGGCGGGGCTCCTGTTTTTCCGTTACTGGTAACTGTATTGTTTGCCAATTAACCTTGGCTTCCGGAACACCAGAAGCCAGCCCCACATCAGCAGCAAGGGTCCAGATTGTTTTTTTCATTCTTGGGGAGAAATAGTTAAAACCACTATTGCTGCTGTGGAAGGTAGAGCCTCCCGACTTACTCCATAATAAAGTTTTCAGGTTCCCAATATCTACTGGACTGAACACTAATGAGATGCCAAAAGACTCCCAAAAAGTCACATTAGCATTTTAAAGGCTTTCCTGCCCCAGGGATGTGTCTTTTTTTTCAAACTTAGTTTACAATGGGTAAGGTAAGGCTTCCTGATAGATGTGCTGTCAGAGGAAATCTGAACATTACCTGCTGTTTGCTCAGAAATGCAAAGAAAATCTGTCAGTACATAGAAGACATACTGGATGTCAGACATCCAGAAGCTGATGTCATCTCTGGAGATCATCGGCAGCCTGCAATTCCTAAGTCCAAATGAGCTCTCCTACCAAGGTCTCCTTAAGTGATTTCCTTCAATGGTTAACCAATGGGCGAAGTTAGAGGAAGGATTAAGCGATCAGTTATATGCTTCTTGAATGCAGACCTATCGAGGGGCTTGCTTGAGCCTTACTAAGGTAGGTGAAGACCTTATGGAAAATTCTGCCTGGAGGGACGTGCGCCCAGGTGATAGGCAGTGGCTACTGCCAAGTCCACCATAGTTCTTAGGTTAATTATGGTATTTTGGTTGCCCTTGGTAGAAATGCAATCACACCGGCTCAAGAGTGCTCTCTTCACAGAAGAAGTATCCTAGCTTATATGGCTGAAAACATGATGGCTCTCAAGACGTTGGGTCAAGGGGCTCTCTGGTGGAACCAGATTTTTTCTAGAACTTTTCATTCCTGAGAGAGGCCCTATGTACGTGGGGACAGCTGGTCCCCAGCTGACTCAGGGTCCCTGCTCTACCTAGGCTTTTCCTCCTGACCTCTCTCACTCCACAGCTGCCTGCCCCGTACAGGGATCAGCCTGTTGGCTTCCTGGACTGGTTTTATGAGGCTGTGCTGCGTGGGACAGGTTGGTCCCTCCCTGAGATTACAGCTTCCTGAAGGCAGGGACCACGTCTTACTTACCTCTGCATTGTTGAGGTCTATATTGATGGGGCTTTGGAGTGGTGTGGAGTCCAGAGCTGATGATCAAGAAAGAATTTTTGAGACATCTCTGGTACAAAAGGGTAGTTTTATTGAAGCACAAGGACAGGACCCTTGGGCAGAAAGAGATTCCCTGGGGTTGTGCAGAGTGACTGGTTATACACTATGGAGTTGGGGGGGGCAGGGTAAAGACAAAAGAGACGCCTCGCAAGGACTCTGATACACTAAAGAGGACTCAGGAGATACTAGAGGCCTTACTATTTCAGGCTAAGGCTGTTTTCCCTCTAGTAAGGCATTAACACGAGGACAGTGGGGGGTCCTGGAGAATGTCACTCTGTATTTGCCTCAAGTGTTTGGCAGTGGGCTGCAGGTTATGAGGAAATTTCATTTTACCTGCCATTTCCTTCTTGCCTTTGTTCCCACATCCCTGTGGAGGGGAGGGCGATGCTGGGGCTCCGGGGAAACGGAGTCTACCGGTTTCTGGAGGTTAGACTGTGGATAAGACTGCCTCTTCTTGTAATTTACTAAGACATTTGTAAACTGATGGAGACTCGCATCCTGCATGACTGTGATCTTGTCAGTTAAACATTTGTTTTCCCCTTTCCCTTGTTCTTAGGCCGCCAGGGGTGCCTGAGGAACGTCACACGCACATCCCGCCTGGGGGAAGGGGGTGTTGTTAGCTGGTGCCTTGCCCTCAGCCTGCCTTATGCTCCCTCATCAATATTACTACTACTACTATTAACAATAATCAGATTATTACTACAGCTAGGACCTCATTCTTGGTCAAAGAAGCATCTTGATATGCAGACAGCAGACTCACGTGTATACAGAGTGCACGCATATGGAGAATTTCTTTTCAAAATGGTGACCATAGGACGTCAGCACTGGTTTGAGCCTTGGCTGTGGAAGGGCAGAAAATTAAGTACCTGGTTCTTAACTGGGCTTGAGAAGCAAGACGCATGGGCAACACTTCCTGCAAATTACTGGGCATGCATTTCCTTCCCATCGGCCATCCCCAGCAGCCAAGAAATTAAATATAAACTGTCCAGCGGTTCAGAGTTCTTGCCCAGCTTGGTTTTCCCTCTGTTAGTAACGTCACCATCTGTCATTCCTTTCTGGTTGGAGACAGGGCATCTATTTCCTGGTTTCTGGACTGGAGAGAACACCTTGTTCTTAACCTTCTGCTCCCGCTGTGCAGATTATGATTTCAGTATTAATTAGGCAGGGTTTTTTTTTTCCCCACTACTGTTTTGACGAGCTACACTAAGAACACACATTCTTCAATCCTTTAATGTGGCACCTCGAAGCTGTCGGTTCCCCAGCCTCTCTGCTGGCCCAGAACGTTGCCGCAACTTCTCCCTCCTTCCGGTGCGAAGCCTCCCAGGGCCATCTCAGCCCCTGCAGCCACCTGCAGCCTCAGGAACATGGGCCTCTCAGAGCTTTGGGGCCCATCGTGGGCCGCAGGTCTAGACGCTGCTTCACCCTGGCTCTTACTGCCTTGTTCCTCTTGGAGATGCATTCATTTTGTGCTCAATGAGAGAAAAGAACACCTTCATTTCTGTGGCATGTGGGTGGGTGAGTGACTTTGACTGTTAGCTCAGGTCATAATCCCAGGGTCGTGAGATCGAGTCTGACATCTGGCTCCATGCTCACCCTGTGGAGCCTGCTTGGGATACTCTCTCTCTCCCAACTCTCTCTTTCTTTCTCCCCCCCCCCCCCGCCCCTCCTCTGCTCATGCCCAGCACGCAGGGAATTTCATTTTCCGAAGAGTTTCAGCAAAAGCCCTGGGATTGACTTGATGGAGCAATTCACCCCACATCCTGTCCCCAGCCTGGCCACCGCGCTCAGGGGACGAGAACGTGAGGACTCACGTCTGTGTCACCGGCCACTTCGGGAGCCAGCTCTCCGAGGTCGGCACAAATCAAGCATGGGGAAGTGAGGTCTCCCCAGGGAAAATCAGAGCTCTGTCACTCAGAGAAGCAGGAACGACTATCAGGCCGTCAACAATAATAACAGAGTTCCACTCCGACTTGCCTGGCCTCTTAGAAATGCCGCCCAGCACGGGATAAGCAGCATTCGAGCAATGACAGTGGCTAATATCGATGTGATGTCGATTATGGACTAGCTGCTCTTCTAAGGAACTCCTGCGTCTAGTTCACATATGGCTCTGTAGTTCTGAGGGATGTTACGTCACCAACCCCACTTTACAGAGGGGGAAACTGAGACGGCAAAGGTAAGTAATGGCCAAGACTTTACAAGTCATAGTAGGGGCCTGGACTTGAACCCAGGCCTGTGCCGTTCTCCCGTTCTGCCCATAACCACCAGTCTATTTTCCCCGCTGCAGAACACCAACGTTCCTCTCCTGGCTACTGACTGTGAGGCTCAGCAAGTCAGTTCAACTCCAAGAACCTCAGTGTCTTCCTCTTTACAGAAAAAAATAAACTCAAGCCTCCTCCCCAGCCCTGGATGCAAATATGATACACTATTGTTATTCATTAGTCAGTCAACAAGCATCACTGTTTCCAGGTGCTTCTGGACTCAAAACGGGCAGCAGCAGTGAGTAAGGCATTTCCTATCATTGATAATTTGTACAATGCACTTCATGAAACAAAGTTCATTATTACCATGACTGCCGCTCCTGGGAATAAGTCAGTGGGCTTGTGGGTTGTGACTCTGCAAGTTAAAACAATATTTTTTACTGTTTATTTATTTTTGAGAGAGAGAGAGAGAGAGAGACAGAATTCAAGTGTGGGAGGAGCAGAAAGATGGACACACAGGATCCAAAGCAGGCTCAAGGCTCCGAGCTGTCAGCACAGAGCCTGACGTGGGGCTCAATCCCACAGACCATGAGATCATGACCTGAGCCGAAGTCGGACACTTAACCGACTGAGCCACCCAGGCGCCCCTGTCTCTGCAAACTTAAAGCCCTAAGTGTGAGCATTTTCCAGGCGTGCTGACAGTGGTAGAAACCTCATCTCAGATGTGTTCAGCCCTTGGTGGAGGCCTTTTACTCAACTTTATAAGATGCTATTAGTCATAGCACTGAGGCTGTCAGATCCTCCCTTTGTGACCATTGTTGTAATACGAAGTGACACGGAGGAGCCCGCTAGGCCAGGGACAGGCAGACACTTGGGTAACACCTGTCAGCCCAGCCTCAGCCGTGGCAGACGACGCCAGCTGGTCCCAGGGGTCACCTACTTCTGTTCCTCCCTTGGCTCCACTTCGCAAAGCCGATCTTTCCACTAAAAGACTTCACGGTGGAATGTTTGCCTTTGCGAAAGAGAGCGCAAGGTGCATGGAGAGCTGCGTGCCATAAGCTGGCGCCTCCCTGCCTGAGAAGCCCCTGCCCCAGGTGACCCTGAGCAAAGCAGTGGCCTGGCCCTTTGCTCAGTGTGGCTGAGGGATGTACAGACTCATCAGGTGACTGCAGCGCCTGGGCACGTGGCCTGAGAGCCACGGGGCACACTTCCACTCCCGGCGAGTTCCAGGAGGGCCCCGAGCCCTCCTCTGCTTTGCTTGCTCAGCTGGGGCCCCGGGGACCACACTCACCCCCTACTGCCCTTGCGACTGCCTCTTATGTCAGGCTGTGTAGGCTTCCAAAGCCTGCCTCCCACGGTCTGTCCGCTGCCCTTCTCCCGTCTCTCTGTTTCTTTCCTGGCTCTGTGCCCATATGAGAACCTCACCATTGAAATCAAATGCTCCCTTCCTTTCTATTCCATGCTGCTTGTGATGCATTTCAGACAGTCTTTACAATCATGATGGTATGTGGGTAGATATTCTGCATAGATGTCTATACTGCAGGGTGCAGGGCCTGGGCCACAGGGCATTGGTTTGGGTCCCGGTGCTATTACACCTGACATTACCTCAGTCAAGGTGTTCCACGCTTCCAAGCCCAGCTTTGTAATCTTCTCCCAATACCCACATCCTACTCAATACGAGCATCTTCTTGTTGGTTTCACGATCAGTATGAGAAGATTTTTCCATTTGTCCCAAGTTTCTCCAGATTTGACTTTCTTTACGGCAACCAAGAAAGTAGAGAACAGAGAACCATTTTACTTGCTTTTTAAAACTGCATTGATGGGGGCGCCTGGATGGCTCAGTCAGTTAAACATCCAACTTCGGCTCAGGTCATGATCTCACGGTTTGTGGGTTCGAGCCCCACATCGGGCTCTGTGCTAACAGCTCGGAGCCTGAAGCCTGCTTGGGATTCTGTGTCTCCCTCTCTCTCTGCCCCTCCCCCACCCCCACTCTGTGTCTCTCTCTCTCTCTCTCTCTAGATAATAAATAAACACGAAAAAGATTTTTAATTATTGATTAATTTGCTAAATGATTTTCAGGTGCCTGGTTCTCTCCTCTAGTCCCTTTCATTGGTTCCTTAAAGTGGTGGATCCAATAGGCTTTTAAGATATATTTATATATAATATATATTATTATTATATTATATATTATATATAAAATTATTATTATATTATGTATTATATATATTATATATATAATTAAAAGATAATATATATCATATACAAGTGATATAGTCCCTGTTGCACTGTAAGTAAGGCTCTGGGAAGTGTACGTGCCCACATCATTTGGGTACCAAACACCCAAGATGAGGTTTAAGTCCCGATTTGTCCTACTCCAGAGCCTGTGTTTGGTCAGTTCTGAGCCACACCCAGGATGATACAAACTCAGAAACACTTGGTGAATCTCCTGGGTTTTCCCACAGGGTGGAGTATTTGTGAGGGGTCCCGTGGATCGGGACAGCACACCAGCGTCACAGCAGCTGCTGAAGGATTCTGCTGGGCAAGGGAAGAACAGTCAGAGTCTTGGACCCTCTGGGGAAGCACTTGGAAAAGCCAATGCTTCTGCACGGAACCGGGCTGATGGTATTCCCGCAGGGTGGCATGGTAAGGGATACAGCAAAATGGGGCAAAAATGAAACAAAACAGGAATACGATCTAATGGGAAACGTTTAGAGAGGGCCTTTCTCTGTAAAGAGGGCATCCCTCAAGACTTAATCAATGCACTGCTCTCATATTCTGCATTATCCACATGTTCATTAAAAAATCAGTGGCCTCACCGATCAATGCAACTTCAGGGACCGAGAGACCTGTCAGCATAGAGGCCACAAATTGCAGAGAAGTAGACATCTACTCTGGGAAGAAGGAGTTCTTTCAGGCCCAATCAATAGGCAACATCTGCAGCCTGCATAATCCATGGAATGCTGATAGAGCTGTTTGAAAAAGCCAGGGCTAATCACTTCTGTTGTTACTTGATTTAACTTCAAGAATTGCCCTGTTTCATTGATGGAAAAGGAGCAAGATCAAGAGGGAAAGGGAAGTGCTTTTCGTATGCGATCCAGGAAAGCCAATGTGCAAAAGGAAATAGATTATTGGGGCGCCTGGGTGGCTTAGTCGGTTAAGCGTCCGACTTTCGCTTAGGTCATGATCTCGCGGTTCGTGGGTTCGAGCCCCGCATCGGGCTCTGTGCTGACTGCCAGCTCAGAGCCTAGAGCCTGTTTCAGTCTGTGACTCCCTCTCTCTCTGACCTTCCCCTGCTCACGCTGTCTCTCTCTCTCTCTCCTAGAAATAAAAAAAAAAAAAAGGAAATAGATTATTTTAACCTGGGAACACCCCCATTTTAGGATGAGGGGAGCGGTTTGGGGGTTGACTTGCCACAAGTAGCTTCAAACTCATATCTGTGCAACTCTACAATAAGGAAGGGAAAGAATCTTTTCCAATCAAGTTCAGCTCAAAAGCTCCTGTGAAGGGCTCCGATCCAGCTTGGGTAACACATCTGACTGCAAGTGACTTCTGAGCGGTCTGTGTTGGGAGAGAGCTGAGGCATTCTGTCAGCTCACATGCTCTCTCTCTTGTTGGGCAGGCCTCCTGCCAAAGAGAAAGGAGGAAGCTTTCTCATTGGTTCATTCATTCATTTGTTGATTCATTCACTCATTCATCCACCTGTCTGTCCATCCATCCATCCATCTGTCTACCCATCCATCCATCCATCCATCCATCCATTTTCCGTCCATGCTAGTGCCATTCCTTGTCCTGTGTGTGGAGGATATGAAGGTGAATAGAATACTTGTATTCTGCCTCTGATAGGTTTCCAGTCAGCTTTTCCTACATGTTCAGCTAAAACTGAGACAGAGAACTAAGTTATCTCAACAGGTGGTGACAGTACACTCTTTGGTGATTTGGGGAATGACTGAAAATGGTTTGGAAGTAGATACAGGGGGTCGGAGGGAGCAGAAGGAATCTCATTAGGAAGACAATGACAAATAAGGCATTCTCAGCACCGAAAAAGCATCTGCTAATTATTGTTGGATTTTAATGCCTGATGCGCTTGGGCAAATGGGGAGCTACTGGTTTTCTTGAAGCACAGAGAGCGGGAGAGGTTCTGGGGCTTTAGTGCATGAGGTTGAGCAAAGGAGTTTGGAGTTTACCCCCTGGTCAGAGGGGAGCCACAGGACAATGGCCATTAGGTGCTCATTTTTGAAAATGAGCTTTGGAATTAATGAAATTCGATCAGGAAGGGGGTGGGTAGGAGAGAGGGGAGAGTATGTCTGAAGTTCTCTTCAAGGATCGAAACAATGCTCTGGAGGGCTTGAGAGGAGACCAGAGAGAAACCCTGGTGATGACTGTGTTGAAGGTTAAAGACTCTGAGCACAAAGAGCCATAATATCCTCAAACCTCTCTTCCCTCCATGCCATGACCATGACCACAAGTCCCTGCCCAGCCACTACACTCCTTGACCCCTTTGGCTTCCTTTACAGCATCTACCTCTAGCTGGCCTTCTCCTTCTCCTTCAACTGGTTGATTTGCCTGGTGCCATCTGTCTCCCACAACAGAACGTGCCCCTTGTGAACTCTCACGTGACTCTGGTGTTCGAGGCTGCCTCGACATCTAGCACAGCATCTGGCCCCACTGGGGTGTTCAGTAAATATTCACTGAGCTGGTTCACCCATCCATCTATTTTTCATTCATCCAGTCATTAGTCAATCATGCACATACCCAGTCACGTGTTCAATGCACCATTTAATGAGTGCCTTCTCCAGCTGTTTCATAAAAAAGACATTCTTAGTGGATATGTGGGTGTTTGAAAGGAAATAATGTCTAAATCGATAAGCAGAAACTAATAGATATTTCAACTGTGCTTCTGTGTCACAGTTTAGATCTTGCCATAGGCCCTTTACGTGGACTGCATCTTCCCCAGTGGAGAATTCTTCCTTTTGACAGGCAGTCCCAAAGAAAGCAGATCTTCTTGAAGTATTTGCTTGTAGACGGGTAGAGAAAATCACACTTTGTGTGGAGGGTTTGTTCTCAAAATCATGGCTGTGGAAGATGTAGAAATTGGGACACCCAGACATTGCTGGTGGGAATGTAAATTGGTGCCACTGCTTTGGAAAATGGTTTAGCAGATCCTCAAAACATTAAATGTGGAGCTCTCACGTGACCCAGAAGTCCCACGTGTAAGTAAATATTGAAGAGACATGAAAATATAAGTCCGCACAGGCAGAAACTGGTACATGAATGCTCATGGCAACGTTGTTCACAATATCACAAAAGTAGAAATAGCCGAAGTGCCCATTTTCTGACCGTGGGCTGCACACATGTGGTCTACCCAGATAAGAGGCTATTACTCAGCTGTAGAAAGGAATGAAGCCCTGATCTATGTTACAGTGTGAATGAGCTTGAGAACATGATGCCAAGTGAAAGGAGCCAGGCACAAAAGGGCACGTAATGCAGGATTCCATTTATATGAAATGTCTACAACAGAGAAATTCATCGAAACAGAAAGTAGATTCGGGGTCTCCAGGAGCTGGTAGGGGGAGAGGAGTGAGGAATGAAGTGACATCTAAGGAGCATGCAGTTTCACTTGTGGGTGACAAAAATATTCCAGAAGTAGATAGTGTTTATTGCAAGCTGAGTCTATCAAAACCCCATCAACGTATCTGCCTTACAAGGTGAATTTAATGATAGGTGAATTTTCTCTTAATGTTTTAAAAGCATAGCTGATTTCCCATGGGCCACGTAAGCAGGTTCCGCGAGAGGAGAACTTCAGAGGTTCTCAAGCCACAGGTCCCCTTCTGTCCACAAGGGAGAGAGTTTGTGCAGATATCTATGTGGGCAAGAGAACTAAGGATTATTACCTCAAAAGAGGAAGTTTGGAGAAGCCCGGGTATTAAATTATTTGAAGTCCTGCTTACGTGATTTTTGGCACTCGTGCAAAAGAGCTGAAGCCACCACGGGTGCCTGGGGGGCCCAGTTGGTTGAGCGTCTGACACCGGCTTGGGTCATGATCTCACAGTGTGTGAGTTGGAGCCCCGCATTGGGCTGGCTGCCGTCAGCACAGAGTCCGCTTCACATGTTCTGTTCCCCTCTCTCTCTCCGTCTCTCTCCTGCTCACACTCTCACACTCAAAAATAAATACAACATTAAAAAGAATTTAAAAAAGAGAGCCGAGGCAGCCAGTTGTTGCTGCCGAGAAGCATCTTGGAACTTTCTTGTATTAGGATTTGAAGAGCCTTCCAAAGCCTCCTAAAGGATTTGGATTTGAATTTATAGCAAAAATGGTAGAGGTAAGACAGGCATGTCAAGCTCCCTAACACCCGTCTAAGGAAGACAACACTAATCAATCCTTGCACGCCTCTCCCCAGAGTTCAGATTCTTTCTCAGGACAAGCCCCCCTCCCCACCTCATCCCCTGAGCCTGTGAGGACCCATCTACATTCACAAATGTGACGAAACCTTTCCCGTTTATGGTACAGTCTGAGGGTGCCAGGAGCAGTACCGACTAAGGATCGCAGCATAACATCAGCGAGGTTTCCCTTTATACCAGATGGTTCCAGACACCGAAAAAATAAAAATAAACCTATTCCAGTTTCCTCTGCTGGGCATCAGAGGCATTCTGTCGAGGAAAGCATTACGCCCAAGGCTGTAAAATGTCAATTCTTGAGGCAAATACAGACCCAAGACTTGCTTTGTTTGGCCGGGATCCTTCTTTACAGCTTTCCCGCCAGTGGCCAGTGTTGAAATTTAATAGATTTTGCTCTAAACCTGGATTTCCTCCTTTCTTTAAAAAAAAAAAAAAATCAGATGCCCTCAAAAGGCAGTGCTGGCATTCCCGCGTGGAAGCAACTCGTTTCGGCTGTGGTGACTGCCTCCCTCCAGTGAAACCAGCTCGTTCCAGTTGACTTGTCCCGATGCCCCCAGACCCAGGACGCCCCCCGGATGCTGTGCTGTTGCTATGGGCCACACGGGGTTGTGCTGTGTGTGTTGTGTGTGTGTGTTGTGTTGTGTTGTGTTGTCTGAATGGCATTTCACCCCACGCCTGTATTTATGAGAATTTGGGGGTAAATTACCTTCTTGCCAATTGAATTCTATTGTGGAAGTACAGGGTTACAAGACGATGAGTTTGTTTTGTTTCATTAGTGAAAATCTAGATGTTGATTCAAGTGAGGGCCTGGTGTCATCTCACCCTGGCTGTCTGTAGGGGACAGGACTGTAGGTACAGCAGAGATGCCACACGCCGAGTCAAAGGTTGTTGCCATTGATGAGTGCGGACGGAACTTTCTCAGGCAGCTCGGAAGAAGTCTCTTCTAGGCAAGGATCTCGTTAACCTCTGTTCATGGTGGAGAGAGCGCCAGCTCCATCAATGGGCCCGCGGCTTGTAATGCCGAGCACACTGCTTGTGCACCAAGAATCTCCCCGTGAAGGGCCAGGGCTGGGCTAGATTCTGAATTCCCAGCTCCTTGAGAACTACTCAGTGAGACTGTGAGGGTGGAGGTCCCGCCTTCTCTTGGCAGCAGGGACCACACCTTGCGTCTGCCGGGCCCTGTCCGCTTGGGACTTTCAAATTTCTCTTTATGGAATAGGTGGTTGAGAGGCCACTGCTTGCATTACTCCCGTCCTTTTCCTGGGAATCACAGAATAAACTCTCCACTATTGATGCCTCATGCCGTAAGTGCATGATGCATGATTCTATTATTTCGCAACTGCTTTTGTTTCCTGATAGACACTTCCTAAGCAGCTTTCATAGAAGTTGGAGAAATTCTGTAGAACTTTCTCTTATGCTTCCCCCTGAAAACCTGTTTATCCTGCCAAAATACCTTATGAGGGTGTGTGTGTGTGTGTGTGTGTGTGTGTGTGTGACTAATCTATGTGCAAACTCCAAACATCTAATCTGTGCTTCAACATCTGTGCCAATGGAGCCTAATTAACAGCGCATCTCTCCAGCAGGCCCGGTGCGCGCAGTCAGAGCGGGTGCGGGGTGCCGGGCACGGCCATATGCTGGGCTCTCACCACATAAACGCCTCCTAATCCCTTCTGGGGTGCCGTTTGATGAATACGAAGGGCTTGGATCTTCTCCGAAGCTAACAAGCATTGGTGGTGCTTTTAAAATCCCCCAGTGTCAAGGGATGAGATGCTAACATGAACACATGCTACAAATGAGGGTAAGTTAAACTTTGTGCTGAGACATATTGTCCTGCCTGGGGTGCTCTGAAGTTTTGATAGGGGATAGTTTTCAGAAGATACTTACTTAGAAATAATAAAACCTTATGGAACATGTTTTGGGGCAGGGGCACCTGGGAGGCTCAGTCGGCTTAAGCATCTGACTCTTGACTTGGGCTCAGCTCGTGATCTTGCAGCTCGTGGGATGAAGCCCTGAGTCAGGCTCTGAGCTTACAGTGTGCAGCCTGCTTGGGATTCTCCCTCTCCCTCTCTCTCTGCCCCTCCCCTGCCTGTGCATGCACATTCTCTCTCTCTCTCTCTCTCTGTCAAAATAAATAAATAAACATTAAAAAACAAGACAGTGTTTGGGGGGAGAGCTTTTTCCCTAGACGAAAAAACTAACATGTCTTGGTTTTGCCATAGTGATGGCCCATCAGATAGAGTCCAGGGTTGTCCTGGGCCATCAGTGGAGCTTGGCCGAGAGAGGTCAGGGAGTCCCACTGTGCAGATGCCATGTGTCTCTAATTAAGGTGAACAGTGGACCTTTCTTGTGGTTCTGGGATAAAAATAGCCAGTGAATATGTTCACCCTCCAGGTCCCACGGGAGCTCTAGGGAAACACAATTGAAAATATCTTCTGCCAACTCAGAAAACCTTGCCAAAAAAAAAAAAAAAAAAAAAGCAGAGGCGAAAGAAAAGCAATTTCATGATTGAGTCCATATTAAACCAGAATGTGACGTGCATCACCAGCAATCAGATGGCAAAGCCAGAGATGTCACCATTTGACAGAGCCACGCAGATATAATCAGTCTCATACATGTTCTCATAATAAGTCCATTTTTCTCATTTTTAACTTTGATTGGCTCCTAGAGAACCCTGGCTGGTTTACTAATTGCTACATCCTCGGTGTGTGTAGTGCTTAAGAGAGTGAACATCAGGCCTGGGGACACAGGCAGGCAGGAGAAGCGACAAATGGGCCCAGATCCCGGGTTCAAGTCCTGCGTCCCCTCCCTGAGAGTTTAGCTGGAAGACCCTGGAACAGTCACAGAGTTCTCGCTGCTTGTTCATTCTCCTGTGTCCCAACTGGACCCAGTGCTTGATGGCGAAGGGTCATGGCTTCCATCCTGTGTGTTCATGCTGAGCTGTTAACCCAGGAACTTGGCCTTGCATCCAGGTATCATGAGCCTGACACGAAGCTCAGTCTCACGAACTGTGAGGACGTGAACTGAGCCACACTCAAGAGTCAGGTGCTTAATTGACCAAGCCACCCGGGCACCCCTTCCCCAAACCATGTTCAGTAAGGTTTTGCTATTTCTAGAGAAGTATCTTCCCAAACTTATCCCTTATCCTGACTCAGCTCAAATCCTGACTCTGTCTCTTGCAGGCTCTGTGCCCTTGATGAGTTGGCTTCTCTTAGCTTCAGCTGGTGCCTTCTGGTGGAAGAGTCAGCATACTTCATGCCACACGATTGTCATGAGGATTAAGTGCATAAAGGACATACTAAGTTCTAAGAACAATGCCCAGTGCATGGAGCGCGCTCCATACAGGCTCATGATGTTAAGGCAACGCCCCAAAATGTGCGCAAGTGCTCTTTAAGGGGAAGAGAGTAATTCATCATTTTTGCAAAACTACATCAAGCATATGAAACAGCCTTTAGGTTTGTATCAAAAATGACTGTTGAGGGGCGCCTGGGTTCGAGCCCCGCGTCGCGCTCTGTGCTGACAGCTCAGAGCCTGGAACCTGTTTCAGTCTGTGACTCCCTCTCTCTCTGACCCTCCCCTGCTCACGCTCTCTCTCTCTCTCTCTCTCCTAGAAGTAAATAAAACATAAAAAAAAAATGACTGTTGAAAGTTTTTTTTTTTGTTTTGTTTTGTTTTTTTTTTAAGCGGCGCTTGGGTGACTTAGTCAGTTGAGTGTCCAACTCTTGGTTTCAGCTCAAGTCATGACCTCACCGTTCGTGGGTTCAGGCCCCACGTCGAGCTCTGTGCTGACAGCATGGAGCCTGCTCGGGATTCTTTTTCTCCTTCTCTCTCTGCCCCTCCCCAGCTCATACATTCTCTCCATCTCTGTCTCTCTCTCTCTCACTCTTTCTCTCAAAATAAATAAATAAACATTTAAAAAGTTTTTCTTAATGTATTTTGCGTATCTTCATATAGATTTGTGCATTTTCTGTGTATGTGTGCAAAACTTGCCATCTGATTCTGTAGCTTTTCTTCCTTGCTACGCAGCTTCCCATCTGTCAGGTTGAGAGCAGGGTGATGAGGGGAGTTATAATGCTCAGCCAGGCTTCCTGAAGTTGAGACAGACAGATCGATTCACTGGCAAACTCAGCGAGAGGCCAGGGGTGAGCGCACACACTAACCTCTCCCTTCTCTTTTTAAAGACAGTGAGATGGTGGGAGGCATGGATGCCGGCTCCCTGCGAGTCCTGCCCTCTGTTCCTCTCAGTGACCTTGGGCTGGTGACTGGTGCCATCGGTCCTCAGCTTCCTCTCATGACATTGGGAATGATAACAGCGTTCCAGATGATAGTTCTATAACCCAAGACCTCTATATTCTATAACTCAAATGTGTGTAATGCATGTACATATAAAACATTTACCTTCTGAAGTATACATGAAATACACAATAACCCATAAAGCATACATACAAATTGTACCTGTACTATGTAACATTAATATATGTAATGAATACATAATGCCTACAAATACAATGTATTTATATGTAATGTAAATATAAAATACGTACAAAATGCATAATAATCCATTAGACACAAATTATATATCATTGCTCTACATATATATGTACTATAATACTAATAATGATATATATAATGTATTGTACTATATGATATACATACACATTATATATGATTGCTATACATATACACTATGTATATATACACATATATTCTATGTATATGCTATACATATATACTGTATATACTATGTATATATGTATACTAATAATACACTATAGTGTAATATGCACAGTATATATGTATAGGCATGGTATATTATTACTATTATACTATACATAACATATATGTATAGTCATGTACTATACGTACTACATATGTATAGTCACATACTGTATTACTATACATTGTATCATTACATATTATGTTACTGACTGTACATGGGTATTGAACCCACACCCAGAGTGTCTAATCAGTATGACCCCCCTTCTTGCGATGACCTGAGGTGCTTTGCCCCTGTGGTAAGATAACGATGCAGGAACTGTGACCCGGTGTTGGGCTACTACTATTGCCCATATGAGGACAAGTCAGGAGGACCATCTGCTCCTGACCACAGTTGATCACAGGTGAGTGAAGCTTTGGATCAGGGGACGACTGTACTGTCTGCCCAGCCTAGAATCATCCATGCGTCTAAGAAGCCTGGCCCCTTGTAACTGCAAATGACATCAGAAACCAAAAGAGCCTGGAGAAGCATAAGAAAAGCAATGAATGGGGTTAGAAAAATGTGCGGCGAAGGGCAGAGAGCCTCAGTGGGGAGGCACACATTACACGTATGAACACGCGTGTAAACATGTGTATTGCTGGGTGGGGGAGGGGCAGGTAGAGAAACACATCCGGGAGGCAATGGAGAGGAGCCCCGGTAGATGTGACCGCCGTCCACCAGCAGGGTGCGTGCGCATCCGCAGGGCCCTGCTCCTGAGGCCGTGGGGGCAGGTCTCACGATGGTGCAGGAGGCTCTGGCCAGAGGGGGCTGCCCTTGACCTCAGGAAGAACACCGCTGCCTGCAGACTGAGCATCTTCTGAAGTTCCACCTTCCTGGACACCTACTTCTCACTCTTCATGAAACTTCTGAGGCCATGGGGTGGCAGAACTTCTCGAGAAAACTCATGACCCGACACTCACTGTCTTTCAGGGAATGGTGGAAGCTTTCTGTTTTCCGCTTGGTTTGCTTTTTCCTTTTCAACTGTCACGAATGGAACATTTAAAAGTCAGCTTGGGGACCCTTTCTGAGATCCTGGACTGAACTCAGGTGGCCAGGGACAAGCTGGAAACCTGCCCATCTGCCCTCTGATTTTCCAAGGTGGCGTCTCCGTCTGCGCTGCAGATTGTTGCGGGGGGCGGTTACAGGCACATCTCTCCCGTGGGAGAGTCATGACCTCTGTGGTCCGGGAGAATAGCCCCCAGGGGGTGGGGGTGTATTTATTTATTTATAATGGGGAGGGGGTGGCTTTTAAACCCAATTTCCCAAACACCTTGCTCCTGTAGCCGAATCTTTTCCTTATGTTTCGTGTGCTCTGGAAAGCATATGTATACATTACAGTAAAAAATATGTTAGGAGGGTAAATCTCCTACGTTAGGTGTTCTTACCACAGGAGTTATTATTATCATCATCATCGGCATTATTATTATTATTTGAAAAGGCCAGATTTCTGACAAATTGGGTGCCCTGGCTTCCCCGGGAAACAGAGACTGGGAATTCGTGAGCAGAATTCAGAGGTCATTTTCCCAGCTGCTCCCCTCACCAGCTGTGGGCCTGCGTTCTGTTTATCCAAACACTTGATCAAGAAACACGGGGGCCCACGTCTCGAGTAGCAGACTTGCATCTTCTTGGTTGCTAACAAAACAAAACACAAAGCAGCAGCACCATAAATTTGCTTTCATAATAGGTCTTCTGTAACAGGTGTAGCCGAGTCTATAAAGAGACACCCAGTATAAACACCCTGGAGGGAGAAAGAAGACAAAGAAACTCTCTCAAGTATCATCATAAATAAGCGATTTTTGTTGTTGTTTTGCTTTGACTTTGGAAATAGCTATCAGCTCACGGAATCCAGCGTTGCTGAGGCAATGAATCCCCCAGCATGGGGGCAGAATGAGGGAGCCGATAAGTGCCTGGGGCTGAGTATCTGATTTTTGAGGCAGAAGAGAAGCTGAAATGAGAGGATGAAGTGCCTATTCTGTGTGTAAACAGAAAGTGGATTAGAGAGGAAAGCGTTTATGTCCTATGAAGTCTAACAGCCGCTTAAGTGGATGCTATTATTTGACAGGCAGTGTGGGCTGCTAATGGCCGCTCTGCTCCTCTCCCTGTTTTGTAGCCGTGCAGATTGAAATGATAGCAAAGGAGTCCTTAGTGACGGAAGGTGCCCGGGGTCGTGCACGCTAGGTGGCTGCCGCTGCCCCTCTGGGAGACCACGGGCGACTAGAAGTAGCTCCGTGGCTGGAAACCAAGTAAATCCACCAAGGGAGAGCAGCGATGTTGCCCCAGCAGCCGATGCCGTGCTGGACACCGCCGGGGATGTTGTGAATTAGAAGAGATCTCTGTGTTGGTCTTTGTCTGTCGTTCCTGGTTCACAGCCCCCAAGACCCTTGGGGTTTTCTAAGTGGTAAGAGCAATTTCGAGCCTCTGCCGTTACCATAGTGGATCTTGTGTCTTGAGTGGGGAGTCATAAAGGCAGAAGGCCTGTTGGATATTCATAACGAGCCCCTTGTAACCACACAGGTTCCCGACCCACCCTGTTTCCTGCCTCTCCTGGAGCCGGAGCTGAGCCCTGTGAGATCCCCACCCGCACCTGTTCTGGCAATGTGAACACCACCATCACTCTTACCTACTATTGCTCGTGTCGGGTGCCGGCCTCAGGCCCTACAGCACGGCTCGTCTGTTCCCCTTCCTGTACAGCCGCCGCTGACGTGGGCACCCCCGATTTCCCAGGAGAGGAGAGTGAGGACCAGAGTGCTCCCAGGCCTTGTCTGAGTTAGTGTGGAACAGGGCTACGGGGCTAGTTTTGTTACGATCTGGAGCTCAAACAACTGCTTCCCCAACTGCTTCCTATTGGAACGCTAGGGGCTCTTTGAAACATGCGGATGCTGGGCTCCGACTTCAAGTCACCCTGATTAAATTTCTGTGGGCTGAAACTGGGGAGTAGGATCTCCCCGGGAGGTTCCATAGTGCAGCAAAGTTCGGGAACCCCTGACCACCTTCTTCATTCTGGAACTGTCTCTCCCGCTGGCTGGATCCCACCCTTGAGCAAAGACAAGTTGGGGTCAAGAGACAGCGTCTTTGTTTCCTGGGTTCGGGGCATGAAGCCACAGTTGTGGCGGAGGGTGAAGACCCTTCGTGCCCGATGGCGAAGATGCTGTAAATGGATCTGTGGACACGCACGTCTGGCCAGGAGAGAGCCACGTCCTGACATTTTATGAGCACAGTCCCGCGACTGCTGGACAACTGAGGGTTTCTCAAACACCCCTAACGATGATCATGCTCCTTCTGGCTTGTTTGTGTCCCCAGACCCACCCGGGGGAGTGAGGATGAGGAGGACGAGGAGAAGAAGGGGCGCGGCTGCTCCCTGCAGTACCAGCACGCCACGGTGTGTGTCCTCACCCCGTTTGTGGCCGAGGCGCCCGACTTGGGTCAGCTGAGCTACATGCTGGGCCCCGACTGGCAGTTCGACATCACTGACCTGGTGATGGAGTCCATGAAGGTGGAGGAGCCGAGGATCGCGCAGTTACAGGGCGGCTGGACCCTGGTGGGCCGGGAGCCGGGGATGCCCAGCATGCGGCTGTAATTCACTGCCTGACCCTTTCCCCAAATACTAGACCCATTCTTTGCTCGTGTCCGGATATGTTAGTGTGAGGTGCTTCTGTGCATGTGAGTGTCTGTCCGTGAGAGGGGATGATGAAAGCAATACACGGAGTTCATCGGTTTGTGCCCCGTTTTCAGAAATTTGTTTCTAATTAACCACAGAAAGCTTTTCAAATTAGAGACCCTCTTTTTTTTAGCATCTTTTTTTTTTTCAAATTTGTATTTAAATTCTAGTTAGTGTACGTACAGTGCACTGCTGGTTCCAGGAGCAGAATTCAGTGATTCATCACTTACATAGGACACGCTCCTTAATACGCGTCGCTCACCTAGCCCATCCCCCACCCACGTCCCTCCGTCCACCCTCAATTTGTTCTCTATCTTTAAGAGTCTCCTCGGGAGCCTGGGTGGCTCAGTTGGTTAAGTGTCTGACTTCGGCTCAGGTCAGGATCTCACGGTTCGTGGGTTCAAGCCCCACGTCGGGCTCTGTGCTGACAGCTCAGAGGCTGGAGCCTGTTCAGATTCTGTGTCTTCCTCTCTCTCTGCCCCTCCCCTGCTCACGCTGTATGTCTCTCTCTCAGAATAAGTAAAACATTTAAAAGAATTTTAAGAGTCTCCTATGGTTTATTTCCTTCTCTTCTCTCCCCTCCTTCCCATGTGTTCACCTGTTTTGTTTCCTAAATTCCACATGAGTGAAATCACATGGTATTTGTCTTTCTCTGATTGACTTATCTCACTTAGCAGAATACATTCTAGCTTCATCCCCATCATTGCAAACGGCAAGATCTCATTCTTTATGATGGCTGAGTAATATTCCATTGTGTGTCCAGCCACAGGACACTTGGCGAAGTCTGGACACATTCTGCTTGTCGTGTGTATTTGCAAGTACCCGCGTGTTTCACAATGTTAAGCCTTCTCTTTTGTTAGACTATTATGAAAAATATTTCATAGTTATTTTAATAAGATGGCTGTGAAGAGATTATACAATGGATCATTATCTTTACAAAGTGTTTAGATATTCCTTATCACACCACGATTTAGGGCTTACCCAAACCTGATTTTGCAAAAGCTGGTTTACTGATACTGCATTAGTCCAGGTCTGAAACACTCTGGTTGCAGATTGTTGCTTTATGAGGTGAAGTAACATTTTAGGGCCATTAAGATTCCTTTTTCCACGGAATCTTCTCAGCAAGCTCAGAGATGCCACAAGGCTCTGTAATTACTGTCTGATAAACATCTAACTATCCAAAGAGAAAGAATTAAATGGGAGAAGAGGGCGAGACACCATTTCCCTAAATATTTTTAGTAAAAAGATGTCAGAATATAACTATTCATTCTGAGCAACATGTCACATTTTCTGTGCTTTAATGGGCTAACACCAGCAGGGAGACAATATTCCTTAATTTGGGGGGAATTGTCGCTAAATTAAATCAAGCTCTTTGGAGAACATAACTGACTAACGTATAAATCAAAGGAAATAATATGTATTGGGTAGATCTATTTATCATTCCGTGTTTTCCAATGAGGGGGATGCAATTAAACATTAAAAATGTTCTTCTAAACCATATGCATTTCAGCGAGTCGCCCAAGCCCAACACCATCTGTCATCGGGTACAAATCTACTGTCTGACAAAGTCAAGTATCCTGACCTATTGCTCTTGGGAAGACCACACGCCGAGGAAATGTGGGAAATCTTATTGGACCCAAGAGATAGAGTGTGGAAGAAAGCTGGCAAGGGCTGAGGGCAGGGAAGTTTCTAACCAAGCAGAAGGCAGCTCTGGACACACTGGACGGGGCAACGGCCCCAGGGTTCTGCTTGATAGCGAAGCACAGATCTCACACACGTGGGGAATGTAGCTTCAGAAACCCTTTGTCTAAGTCCTGCACTGGAGGTGGAAATCAGACTCGCTTCCCTGGGTCACAGTGACTTAGATCCAGAAGGCAAGAGACGGATTCATCCTGCGTGATGACAGGATTTCAAAGAGCAAAGTTTCCGATAATCTTTGCGTTTAGAGAACAGGGTTCCTCAGGGGCCAAAGAAGATAGCAGCCACCCCCCAAAAAAGGGGTTGATTCTGATACTGCAGCTGTATCTTGTCCCTGGGAGGAGTGTTTCCTGCTGATGTGGCAGGTGACTTTAGCCATGTCTGTCATCGCAGCCAGATAAAGGGAAGGGCAGGTTTTTCCTCTCTTGGTCTGAGTAGTTCCTACTTTCTGGAGACTCATTTAGCGCTGAGAACACACTTTGGGGTTTAAAGGATGATGAGCAAAGAAATTATTGAAAATAAGGCATTCACCTGCTTACAAAGCCCCACGTTCTTTTGCAAGAATTTTACCAGTTTCTTTCCTTTTTTCCCCCTCATTAATGATGTGTGGAGCAGAGACGGCCTTGCTCGCTTCCTTTGAAGGTGCTCTCCCCGCTCTCTGACTCCATCCTGGCCGAGAAGACGGTGATCGTCCTGGATGACCGCGTCACCATCGCCGACCTGGGCGTGCAGCTGGTGGCTGGCTTGTCTCTTGCCCTGAAGCCTCACAGAGCGGACAAAAGAGCCATCGTCTCGATGGTGGCCGCCCAGGACGTTCTCCAGGCCCCGCAGCAGGTGGGATTCCAGAGTCCTTTTGTCCCCGGTCATTGAGACCACTTCCCTCCCCCTCGCATCTGCAGACGGCATCAGTAGAGCCCTTGTAGCTAGGACAAGTCTTTGCAGCTTCTTCCTGCTTCTATCCAGTCTGTCTCATCTCTGAGAAAAGTGCTTCGGACTTTGGATAAATTGTCCTCTTATATTTTACATACTGACCATGTGTCCAAATACCACTTAGCAGCAAGTTATCTGTGACGGGCGGTGGGGGGGGGGGGAAACTACTGATAGACCATAACCAAAAGATGGCATATATTAACTTTTCCAAAATAAGTAATCATTGATACTTGCAAATTCTATTTCTGCCACTTAAACAAGTATGGCTAATGGGCACCAGACATCTGTTGGTTTATATTAATTATGGACAACTTTAAACTTGTAGCAAATCTAGTTGATTTATGCCAAGGTCATTGTGTCTTTCAAGCATGCCAGTCCCCACAGTACATCATTTCTCAGATACTTCAAATGAGCGTGTCTTCCTAATACAGAATGCTTGAAGTGATATTATCTTGAGCCTGATTAGTTGCACCTGAAATTGATTCAGATGCATCATGTGATCTTTCACACTCTTTGGAGAATTCAAAGTCAAATTCTGTTATAGGACATTCAATACGTTAATATACACAGCACTGCATGCACCACGGTCTACACATTTGCTCCTCACACCCGTACGATTACAGTCAGTTATTTATGCCAGTTTGATATATGACAGCAACCGATCCAGGTTTTAAAACATAGTTATTCTTCTCTGTCTAGGTATTGAAAACATCTCTCGTAGGAAACCACATGTGTGCTTTATACATTTGTGTACGTGTTTACCCATTTGAAGGAAGTGAATTATAACATAAAGCTTTAATTTCATTTTTCTTTGTCACTGGATTTTGTTCAGTGATGGTTCAGTGACACCCTTAGACATTTATGATTCTGAGGATTTTTCAGTTACTGTGTCGTCATTGGATGAAATGGTGGTGTCTGTCCAGGCAAACCTTCAGTCCAAATGGCCGGTTGTGGTTGCACAAGGTGAAGGCCAAGGTCCCCTGATTAAATTAGAAATGATGATTAGTGAGCCCTGTCAGAAGACCAAGAGGAAGAGTGTTCTTGCTGTGGGTAAAGGAAATGTCAAGGTCAAATTTGAACCAAACGTTGATGAGCACCTGGGAGGCATCAACGATATCGAGGGCTTCAGTCGGGAATATAAAGACCACTTCACTAATTCCATAGGGCGTGAAGGAAACCAGGAGAGAGCGGTTCAGGAGTGGTTCCAACATGGCGCCTCTGTTGGCCAAGAGGAACGTAGCAACAAAAGCACAATCCCACAGTCCCCGCTGGAAGGAAAGGATAAGAAGTTACTCAAGAGTGTCAGTCCAGACGTCTTCACAAGCTTCCCCACTCAAGGGAAGTTACCGGAACCCAATAATCCCAGTGACCTTACAGTGACCTCAAGGGGGTTAACTGACTTGGAGATCAGCATGTACGCTCTGCTCTGTGTCTTCTGCCTGGGCATTTTGGTCTTCTTAATTAACTGTGTGGCATTTGCTTGGAAATACAGACACAAAAGATTCGCTGTGAGCGAACAAGGCAACATCTCCCACTCCCATGACTGGCTCTGGCTTGGGAATGAAGTAGAACTTCTGGAAAACCCCGTGGACATCACCCTCCCATCAGAGGAGTGCACAACCATGATAGACAGGGGGCGGCAGTTTGAGGAGAGGAACTTCCTTCTCAACGGCGGCTCCCAGAAGACTTTCCACAGTCAACTACTCTTTCACAAACATGACTAGGGAAAAGTCTAGTCCTTTCTTCAAGATCTGTTTGATTGTCATACAAGTTCTGTTACCTGGGATTTGTCATGTCTTGCCTTGACTGAGTGCCCATGCTGGACATTGGTTTTCTCCACCTGCCCTCACATCAGTGTTCAGGGGCAGTGAATAAATTCATGTCCCTACTTTATCTTTCCTAGTTTTCTTTATTTGAAATATTTTGTATCTGAATTGTACAAAAGGCTTCACTTAATATATGTGTCAATAAAAAGTGCTCTTTAACAAATAATTTTCTATGAAGCTTTTTTCCCACATAAATTTTGGGGAAATGTTGACATCACAAACATGTTTATTGTGTTTCCTCTGGTCGCTATAGCTTCATGAGGAAACTAATGCGGCTCCTTCCTTGGAGGCGTCCAATCTCTCAAACTATTGTTAGCTGTATTTATGAAGCACTATGAGCATCAATTTTTTGCACCCAAAGTGAAATCTAAAAATAGTGATTATATGTACAGTGGAGGAATTGCCAAGGAAACAGCAGCAGATGAGACCTGCCATTTGTGTGAATAAAAGTAAAGAGAAATGGATGATATTCCAATTTAACAGTATGTTGACATCCAGCTGTATGATAAGAAGTGAGATGTTCACAATTGTTTTTGTGGTAGAAACAAAACATCCAGGGGTGCCCAGGGGGTTCATTTGGTTAAGCGTCTGAGTTCAGCTCAGGTCATGATCTCATGGCTTGTGAGTTCAAGCCCCGTGTCAGGCTCTGTGCTGACAGCTCAGAGCCTGGAGCCTGCTTCGGATTCTGTGTCTCCCTCTCTTTCTATCTCTTCCCTGCTCACTTTCTCTCTCTCTCTCTCTCATTCTCTCTCTCTCTCTCTCAAAAATAAATGAATATTTTTTAAAAATTCAAAACATCCACAGGATGCACAGTGGAGAGAGGAAAGTAACTGGCCTGGATGTGAACACACACGCACACACAAAACACACACAAAAATCATGAAAGGAAATGGCAATTCCAAGATTGAGCTTTTTTTAGGGAAAACACAGTGGGTGTAAATCCATGGCAAAGAAGGAAGAAATTGCATATTGCATGATTCTTGCATAACTTATGAAGTATAACATGTTACTGGATAAACCACAGAAATGGTCAGAAGCAAAAGAATTCAGGGTAGTAAGATTAAGTACAATTTTTTTAGATTTTTTTTTTGAGAGAGAGAGAATGGGCGAGAGAAAGGGAGAGTCAGAGAGACAGAAAATCCTAAGCAGGCTCCACATTGCACAGAGCCTGATGCAGGACTCGAACTCATGAACCGTGAGACCACGACCTGAGCTGAGATCAAGAGTCAGACACTGAACCAACAGAGCCACCTAGGTGCCCAGGATCTGTCTATCTTAATCATTGTTTTCATGATTATCAAGGAGATTGGTATCTATTGTAAGGTATCTAAAAAGTGTATACATGTATAAAGGAAAAAAGATAAAATGTCAGAAATAACCACTGACAATAATGACAAAGATTATTTAAAAAGTGGCTGAGGCTTGCAGGAAGCGTTTTTTGTTAGCCTTTGGATGATTCCGAGGTTTCCCACAGTATCCCCTGGAGGGGTAGCCTCACCAAGCAGACAGAACATGCTAATTCCAACATAATTATTCAAATGAAGTCGACTCCTTCTCACTTCCCTTATCTCCATTTGGATACTTGACATTTGGCTCAAGCATAATGGGAATTCGCTTCTGAAATAGAAGCGTCTAAACTCAGTTACAGGGTGAGTCATGCACAGTCAGCCAGGCACGCCCCCTGGAAAGGAGACTTTGGGGGTGAGGGGTTTGTGTGTTGGGTGGGGACACAATGGATGTCACCTCCTGGGCCATAGCCTGTTGATAGCAGCCTGCGCACCATGACACCTCCCCCGGCGAGCTGGCTGACTCGTGTTGGTGCAGGACAAACTGACAATGTGGACACGTGGCGGAGGTGGACGTCAGGACTGGGAAATGTACCACGTCCCTGAAGAGGAGTTTGTGGGCAGAGATGATGTGAGCTCGCTCAGCGAGATACAGTCGCTCCTGGGCAGTCCATCTGCAGCTTGTGCTAAAGCTCAGCATAAAGTCAAAAACCGGACGAGGTCTGGGATCCCCTTTCCAAACTGCCCCCTTTCCCATATGTCTGCGGGGGGTGTAATATTTGTTACAGAGCAAAAGAATAAACATTTTGGTTTGAAGCCACGGGGCCTCTAAATGTCGGCAAACTCTGGCACTGGCTCTCATCCACTTAGCAAAATTTCTCCGGCGTTACGTCTGCTCTGAAAGTTCCTTTGCTGATTAGAAGCCGTGGGCTGTCCTTACTCTTGTCTTCCATCTACGGAACAGAATTGTGTCCCGAGAAGCGAAACGCAGCGTGGAAAAATGGACGCGAGTTATTAGTTCTGAGATGCAGCTCCCTGGGGTCACAGGCCGTTTGCCTAAATTGAGCAGGGTTTTCGTGGATGAGACACTCACACTGTGGGTCTGAGCAAACAATTCCATCCAATGCGTGCTATAGATAAAGGCCCTCACTGCAGGATGGAATGACTCAGATTAATCCTGGTCAATCCGTCTTGGGAGCCACCCAGTTTTGTGCATCCTTGAAGACACAGAAGGTACAGGTGATTCTCTGAGAATTCACCTCACACACTGCAGTTGTGAGAGGTCCGTGTCCTGGGTCTGGCTGGGGGTACCATTTTGGAGACCAGGAAATGGGGATGGGGAAGCGGAGACCTCACAGAGACAGTGGGGTTGAAATCCACAGGCGCGCTGAGTCGGGAGACAGCAAGGACAGAAGACATTCGACATCTTCCCTGGGGATAAACAGCACCCAGCACCTCCCAGAAAGCACCACGTGTACAGAGCGGAACGGACTTCCTCGCTTTTATTTTGCAAACAGACCGAGTTATTCCCAGACCGAAACCATCCAGAAGCCCCTCCAGAACACGGGGGACAGAGAACATCGAGGCAAGAGGGAAGAGGAGTTCCTGGTTTCACGGCCACGTGGGCAGCCGAGTTTACCGTGACTGTGCGGTTTGAGCAGAATGCCGATTTCACCCCATTTCGTGGGGGCGGCAGTGCAGGCGGGCCGTCTGGGTACAACCCCAGTCAACAGCGACGGCAGAAGGAAATTGCCTCCCATCTCAAAACAGCACCGAAACGGGTTTTTCTCCCCTCAAAAGCCTCAGCCCACTTCTCTGTCCGTGTAAACACAATATGAGTGCCTTCTGAAATAACGGCCATCTCCCGGGTCGAAAATATACCTGACTAATACCATGAACTTAGGGCTCAATAGAAGGTGTCAGTGATCCGGCTTATCCCTCTGATGGAGAGAGGGGGCTGGCTCTGCTCTGTGTGCTGGTTCCCAGACCGGGTTCCAAGAATACTCGGGATTCCCTGCCGTTGCTGTCCACACACTCCATTTCCCCCAGCGTTTTGGCAAATAGGACTGACCCCACTGGGTGGGTGCATGTTGTCTGAGGTTACGACCCTGGTCCTGCCCTCCAGTGATCCAGGTGCTTGGCAACCAGCCCTATGAGTTCACAATATTCCCATGTAAACAATTGGTGATTTTTTTGCAAATCAGTTAAGGTAAATGTGAACTTAAAAGTCGTAAAAACAATAAGAAACTTTACCTTTAAGAAACATTTTAGGGGCACCCGAGTAGCTCAGTCAGTTAAGCATCCAGCTCTTGATGTGAGCTTAGGTTATAATCTCACAGTTGGTGGATTCGAGCCCTGCATTGGGCTCTGTGCTGACAGCATGGAGTCGGCTTGGGATTCTCTCTCTCTCCCTCTCTGTCTGCCTCTACTCTGCTCATACTTTCTCTCTTTCTCTCCATCTCTCTCAAAATAAATAAATAAACTTAAATAAAGAAACATTTTCTTTATTCCTGTAGACACCCAGGCAAGATTTTCTATAGATGGTTGTCCCAGTATACTAAAGATAGGAAGAGGTCAGGTATTTTTCACATCCCACTCAGGTCAAACCAAATTAAAACTCAGAAGAAGGAAATATTCAAGGTCTAGCAGATGGTTCTCTTCATTCCTCTTTTGAGCTATATTTGTGAACAGCTTGGATGTGGGCATGTATGTGTGTGTTCATGTATGTGTATTTGTGTGCATGTATGTGTAGTGTGTATTGTATGGTGTGTAGGTCGGTGTCCGTGTGTGTTTATGCATGTGTTTGTGTCTGCATATGTGTTTGTGGTTGTTTATGTGTGTTGCTATGTGCATGTACCTGTACATGTGTGGTTTTTTATGTGTCTTGTGTGCATGTATGTGTTTGTGTTCATGCACATGTCTCTGTGTGCTCCGTGTGTGTATGTGTTTGTGATGGGGGCAGGGCATGGGCGCATGATCTGTCTGGTGCTCCACAGCAGACAGAGCTCTAGAGACCTAAGAAAAATGCAAGACAGCTGGGGATTCTGGTTGGATCTCCGAAGATTTGTGCAGACATCTCAGCCAAAAGACTGGCAGGTGCATTTGCCAAGTTCTCTCAGCTGTATGTGCACTTTTCAAAGCTACCAGCATCACCCTGGCCATTTTGGCAAATGCCACACTTTGTTTTCAGGATGAAAAGAGAGATCTCCCTGGAAATCCAGGGTTTGAATCGCTCGATAAGTCTTAATAAATCCCCTCAGCCAAGCCTGTTCTTTGTCCGCACCCCATAGGAACTCACAAGTAAGTAGGCACCAATGGCAAAGGGTCTTTGTGAAAGAGTCTGTGAAAGGCTGTGGCTGCCTGCTTCAAAAGGGCTGGCAGAATATGAATCAGATGCTCTTGCAAATTCCCAATCCATTCTTCCCCATCAGCATAATTCCCAAACTATAAAAAGTATTTTTCACTAATAGTTTCATCCTGTTTGTTTTCTAACAGAAAACAGAGCCGAGCCACTGGCCACTGACAGTTCTTGCTTCTCCCTCAGTGTGCACTGATGCTTAGTAATTGCATTCCAGGATAGAAGAAAGTTTGAAATGTAACTCAAAAACAAAAACAGGGGCGCCTGGGTGGCTTAGTCAGTTAAGCGTCCGACTTTCGCTTAGGTCATGATCTCGCGGTTCGTGGGTTCGAGCCCCGCGTCGGGCTCTGTGCTGACTGCCAGCTCAGAGCCTGGAGCCTGTTTCAGAGTCTGTGTCTCCCTCTCTCTCTGACCCTCCCCTGTTCCCGCTGTCTCTCTCTCTCTCCTAGAAATAAATTTAAAAAAAAAAAAAAAAACAGTCACTTGATTTAGAAGTTTCTGTGCAAAGTACAAATGCTGCATTTGAGGTTTTTTTGGGTTTTGTTTTGTTTTGGTATTAAAGTTCTTTCCAATTTTAGTATATGTGCTGCCGAAGCCAGCCCGGTATTAAAGGTCTTAATACCTTTGCTGAAGATTTCCTACTGAATCTATATAATGTATATGCATCACCACAGTAGGGGTGTTGCTCGTTTTTAGAAATCTTAAAATACAGAGCAAAGTGTGGGGAAGAATTGAATATAAACTCTTCCCTAGCTGGAGACCCGTAGGTGGGAGTAATCCAAGGGCTTTAAACTCTAGCAGGGAAATAAATGTTCTTCTCAATCTAAGAAGACTGAGATGCTATCAACGGATAAAACCAGTCGGTATCTGTGTTTTAGGAGAAGCACGAAAATGACTGGTTTTAATTGTTGACTAGGTCATTTGTTTAGAAGAAATGTGTGCATTGTATTTTAGGTTAAGGGTGGTCCCTCTGGAGACAGCCGACATTGGGAGTAGAAACAAACTTTCTTTTCATTAGGATAAATTGCACTTTAGAGTGAGATGGGTGTGGTTTTGAAACCCGGGCTGTGTGTGAGGCTCACTTTTCTACCCATGTAAACACATTTTGTGTGTCCGGGACGGCTTTGGTCACTCCTGACTTGCCACACTCCCGTTACTTCTTTCCGCCCCACATCACACAAAAATAGGGGTCCCTCACATTTCTCATATAGCATTAAAGTTTGGAACTGAACAGCCCATTCCTTTTATGTTAAAGTTTGACCCAGACCCCCCCTGCCTCCCTCCCCCAGGTGGCTCAGTCGATTGAGAGCCTGACACTTGATTTCGGCTCAAGTCGTGATCTCATGGGTCATGGGTTTGAGTCCCACATCAGGCTCTGCACTCAGTGAGCACGGAGCCTGCTTGGGATTCTCTCTCTCCCTCTCTTTCTACCCCTCTCCAGCTCGCTCTCTTTTTAAATAAATAAACTTCAAAAAATAAAAATAATAGATTATAAACAGGTCTGATCCAGTGAGAAAATATATAAAAATGACAGGTATAGGCATGGCTTATGACACGTACTTAGTTCATACCTCTCCTCTCCCCCTTCCTTGGGGAGGGGTTTTCTTTCCGTTTGAGAATGTTCTTACTCTAGTTCCAAGGCTCTCCCTCTAGGGCAAGTGTTTCCCAACCATGAGAACATCGTAGGCGGATGCGGGCGGACCACAGCCGGCGTCTGGGAGCGCATGCCTCCCGGTACAGGGACTTTGAGTTCTTTCTAACTTTTTGACGATTCCGTCCGCACGTCTGTGTCCTGGTGCTGGACCCAGCACCCCGCAGCTGCACCCAGGCTGCACCCCGACAGCCAGACGCCACGCTGAGAGACGCCAGCGCCCGCACACGGAAGGATTCAAGGGCTCCTTCTTGGCTCAGAACACAGAACCACAGCGTGGGTTTTGCTGGCCTCTCTGGTTTCCACCATTTTTTAAAATGCTTATTTGTTTTGAGAAAAAGAGAGGGAGTAAGTGAGCAGAAGAGGGGGAAAAGGAGAGAGAGAGAATCCCAAGCAGGCTCCACGCCGTGAGCACAGAGCCCAATGTTGGGCTCAATCAGACTAACCGGGAGATCATGACCTGAGCCGAAATCAAGAGCTGGATGTTTAGCTGACTGAGCCACGCGGGCACCCCTCCACACCCTCTTCAATACCTACCCTTCGTGGGGAGCCTTGTCTTCCTAAAGGTCTCCTACTGTGGACCACGTCCTGAATTCCAAAAACAGATTAAAGGACCCCCACTCCCTATGGGTGAGTTTCTGGGGACCCTCACCGCCTCTGAGGTTTAGACAAACCCAAGGAGCAGCAGGGGTCAGCGATGGGAGCAGAAAAGCAATTAACACAGAAAGGATCCAACCCAGGGGAAAAGCAGTGTTTCTAACACGCTGTGGAAGTTACTTGATATTCTACGAATGATCCAGGCTCTCAGCAGAAAAGGGGTTTATGCCGTACCAGCGGCACCTTAATGCTGCTGGCGTTGCTTCTCTACGATCTGTGTTTAAACAACACGCCTTCCTACCACCTGTTCATGTGCGTGCCGCACGTTAGTCCCCAGCCACGGTCTCAGGGCAGTGGGTTGGGTCTGGGCTCCTGGGGCCAGACGTGGGCTGGTGCAAAAATTGGGAGACTGTCCGATGAAGGGTCTGCGGGAAACTGTCTGGAGGACAGTGAGGTGGGGCTTTCTGCAGGCAGAGGAGGGACAGGCGGCCGGCGGGACCGGTGACGCGCCCACTCAGCCCTGGAAGTTGCAGGGCAGGTCAGCCCAGCAGAGAACTTACTCGAAAAGAGAATCAGGGTGCAGGGTGGGCGTGTGCTGGGTCCGGAGCATGAAGCTCTTTTACTGAGTTACCAGTTCAAGGAAGACTTTCCCTAACAGCTTCTCTCTCTTCGGGATCCCTGCTCAGACCCAAGGGGGTCACAGGATGGCTAAAAGGCTGAGGCTTGTCGAAGCGAGGAGGAAGGAACGCTCCTGTCATCGGCTTCCGGCTGGAGGCAGACCCAGGCTAGGGGAGGGCGGTTTGCGGCGATATCCAGGAACGACTTTGATCTTCAGCCTGGACAGGACGTTCTAATGAACGCAGTGAGCTTGTGCGCGTTAGCTGTACTGTCCAGGGATGGTTGTAAAGAGTCAGAGGCAAACTGCCAAGTCAGGGAGAAGGGTCCCCACTAGATACTTGTGAACCCGAGTCCAGCCTGGGGACTTCTGACGGCCACCCTCCGTTCTGGTAATTCACTAGGATGAGTCGCAGGTCCAGGAAACGCTGCCCTGGTGACTGCAATTTTCTTACAGGGGAAGGATACAGTCAGAACACGTCAAAGGAAGGGGTGTGGGGGGGAGGTCCAAACGGGAGCTCCTGCCGCCTCCACCCTGCGGAGTCCTGGGCCGGGCACCCCTCCCTGCTGCGACATATGAGGCACAACCCAGCATCTCCCGCAAGGAAGCTCACCCGAGCTTTGCGCCAGAGTCTGTGGGGACGTCAGTACACAGGTATGAATGATGCAACTCTTTCCACCTGGTTTCATTCAACTTCCGGCTCATCCCTGGCTGGAGGTGAGGCCGATGCTCAAATCCCCCAACCTCTAAGCAACTGGGTGACCCTTCCGGCCTGGCCAAGCCCCACCCCAGTCATCTGATTAGCATAAACTATCAGGTGTGACCCGAGGAGCCACATGCAACTCAAGGACAGGGCCACCGGTGAGGAAATGGCGGGGCTCCTGGCTCCCCTCCCAGCAGGCAGGGTGAAGGACAGGCCTCACTCTGGACGGAGTGACTTCCGTACACAGTGGCCTCTTATGCGAACAAGACAGAAAAGCGAATTGATGCAGGGTCAGGGGGATCGTGTCTTCTCTGAATAAATTTGAAAGAGGCGATGGGAGACCTATATTTGTGCGATGGTCCCATGTCACGTGAGTGCGAATGCGGACTCGGGGGGTAGGTAGGCGCGGGGTTGGGGTAGATGCTGTGCTGTGACCAAAGTCACAGTTATGACGTCATTGTCGTGATTTCTCCTTCCTCCACTGTGACCCCAGGGAGGGCAGAGCACCTGCAGGGGCTGGCCTCTGTCGTCCCGTGTGACATCCCGACCCCAGGGCCACCCCAGCCACAAGGAGGAGAACGTGGTTGGAGAAGCAGCCTCTTGGAGGCAGGCAGGTCTCAATATTAGGATTCCGTTTTGCAGATGGGAGCCCTCGCGGTTAGACATCGCCCAGCAGCCCTGTGCTTTGGTGAAAGAAGTGAAGCTAAGGTTCAAGGCCTCCCCCCATCCCACGGCTCGTTCCCCAAACGCCAAATCAGAAGGCCACCCCTGCCCTTGGGACGTTGAGGCAGCCAATGGTGTCAGCCTGCTGCCCTCTGACATTGAGCGCGGGAGACACTGGGCCTCTCTGTCCCGCGTCACCGGGCGCTGGCCGGGAGTAAGGGCTCCAGTCACTTCCGCGTCTGTAAAGCGAACGGCAAGTCAGTCCCTCGAGCTGAGAAGCATCCAGTGCAGCACCGGCAGGCTGTCATCTTGTCACCTCCCGAAGACGGAGGCGAGGACGGGGGCTGGGTTCGCGGGTGAGCTGGGGATCGAGCCGCTAGGCCCTGAGATGCGGGACGGAGCAGTGCCCCAGCTCTCGTAAATATTCATCTCGCAGCGCATCCAGTTAGCGTCAGGGCGTGAGCTGGCAGCCGAAAACCCAGGAGCCCGCTTGCAAAGTTTGGAGCAAGTAATTAAGACTGCATTTGAATAATGTGATGAACACGCTTATTTATTTTTTGTCGAGCTGCTTCAAGACACCCAGCAACGGCCCCTCCCGCGGAGCGCCGGCGGTGGGGGACAGCTGATCGTCATTTGGAGAGGGAATTAGGAATGTTATTTTTATCTCCCCATTATTAGAGGAAACACACATCTGCAGCCTTGTGAGGAGTGATTATTAGCTGTTCAGCTGAGAAATAGCCTGGTGTCCACCATGCGTCGTTTACCAATTATTCTGTTATTTTTCAATGCCTTAAATTCTACAAGCACATAAAATTCAGCTCATTTAATCTCTCTAAATTATGGTTTCTCCATCTGCCATGGTCTTACAGTTTAACAAAATTATTATTCGTTATAAACCCAGTAAAGTCATAGAAACAATTGAGGGGACCTCAGATTCAGTGTTTAAAAAAAAGGAATAATAAACATAACTGAACCGGAAAATAATTTTCATATTTGTCTGTGAAGGGAGTTGGGGGATTTTTACAGGGTTGCTTATCAAGCTGACAAAAAGAAATGCACTTTTATATTTTTCTTATGAGATGTTCGGGAAGACTGTGATATCAGGAAGTAGCGTGTTCCGCTGCGAACAGAAAACTAGCAAGATTCCCTGACCCCATAACTCAGTTCCATCTCCCTGTGGCTTTGACTGCATTGAGCAACTTTCTTTACTGAAACCCTCTGCTTCGTGTAGCTGCCTCGGATCCTCTGAAACACTGACTAGAGGCTCGGAAGGGGTCTGTATACTTTGCGAAGTTTATGTCAGGAAGTCAGTCAGTTCTTCCACGTGCGTGGAAAAGCATTTGACATTGACTGGCAGAGAAGGTAATGGCATTAAGGTCAATTTCATGACAAAGCAATAAAAAACACTCTGCACTGTTAATTTTTATTTTTTAGGATCTCTGGGAAAGCTGCATAGAAACCCAGAAAATTCTCTTCCCCTACGTGTAATAGAGTCAGCCATATGTTTCTAGAATTTCACCATCAGAATCTCAGGTTCATTGGGAATCCCCCAAGGTTGCTTTGTATCAGTGCTCACCAACAAATACTCAAGAAGAAGGATTTACAAAGTAGGGTTTTATTATTTCACAGAACAGGATGTTTAAAGCTGGGTGGTCACACAGTTGGTTCAGAAGCTTTCAGATGTCTTCAGACACCCAGGGGTTTCCCAGGCTTCCCCTCTAGATTCTTCAGTCTATTGGCTTCTTTGTCTCCTCATGTCCCAAAATAGCTGCCAGAGCTCCTACCATCACATCCTCGTGTATTTTTTATTTTAGAGAGAGAGTGGTGTGAGCAAGGAAGGAGGAGAGAGGGAGAAGGTGAGGGAGGGAGGATCCTAAGCAGACTTCATGCTCAGGGCAGAGCCTGACGGGGGCCTCAATTCCACCCCCCTGGGATCATGGCCTGAGTCGAACTCAAGAGTCAGACGCCCAATGGACTGAGCCACCCAGGTGTTCCCTCATACAACCATATTTAAAAGCAGGACAGGGGCTCTTGGGTGGTGCAGTTCATTAAGCGTCTGACTCTCGATCTCGGCTCAGGTCTCCTGATCTCAGGGCTTCTGAGATCGAGCCCCGTGTCGGGCTTTGAGTCGATGGTGCAGAGCCTGCTTGGGATTCTGTTTCTCCTTCTCTCTGCCCCTCCTCTGCTTGTGCTCTCATGTTCTCTCTCAAGATAAATAAATAAGCTTAAAAATAATAAAAACATTTACAAGCAGGACAAAGTCAAGCGTCTTTATAATTAGTGAAAAGTCTCATTTAGAAGCCTCTTGTGCCCCACCCCCAATCAGACTTCCTCCCAAGTGACTTTGTGAAGCTTTCAATCACATGCCATTGACAAAGGGGCCAGAAAGACCCTCAAGGTAGCCATTTCTATCATCGAGATCGGGAAGTAGAGTAGCTGGGGACAGGCACTAGAGAGAGCCTTCTGTATCTTTCTAGACTCGATTAAAGGATCTTTTGGTCTAAATCCTTTGACCTATAGATGTCGGTAATTCAAAGGCCCTTAATTTGAAATCATGGGTAATGTGGACACGTAAAAGTCATGAATTAAGAAAATATGTGGTGAGCAAAGAAAAGGTGTCTAAACAATAGTCTAAAGTAACAAAAATACAGAAATGCCACAACCTCTTCCGAGGGGCGAACAGCCCGGCTGGCCCTTATCACCTGGTCTGATTGTGTCCGTGTGGTCTATTCCAGTCATTTTTAAGAAGGTCTGAGAAAAAATAAAGTTGCAGCGTAATGCTTCTCAGCCTTCTCTGAAATGCCATGGGTACCATATCGACAATAATTATATTTGATTTCAAAGCTTTAATCATTCAAATTGAAGCTGACGAGGAGTTCGTGTTTCTTCCGTTAGAATCGTGGGAAACGGTGCTGGGCTGCTGGCTCGAATTCTCAACAGAGCTTTCATTGGAAAGGAGGGAAATAAAAATCCATAAAACAGGAAATTTGACTTTGTTTTCACTAATTGGTGCCTGGTGCCTCTGTGCCTGACCCAAGACTCGCCAGCTCTTCTAGAACAACAGGCTTATAGCTTTTTCCATAAAACCTCAAACGCAAGAAGAGGAAAATGAGGCGGAAGCTGGAGAGGGAAGGGCCGGCCCCTCCCACCGGGAGGTGGGAAGACGGAGCGCCCGTGGGGTGTTCTTCCCCGGGAGCAGCGGTGCCCTCTGCGCTGGTCACCTCCCTGGACACGCTACACGGCGTCTAGGATGCAGACCCTCTTCTCCACGTGGGGTGGATTAAGCATCCTTCCGGTGAAGACAGGATGTAAATTAAGGAAAACACTGAATCTGACTTTAATGATTCTTCTAGGTCCTGAGATCTCTCTGATTACTTCTCTAACCTAGAACAGATTACCCATAAATATAATTATTTAAGTTTATTTATTTATTTTGAGAGAGAAAGATGGAGAGAGAGAAAGAGAGACAGAGAGAGACAGAGAGAGAGACACAGAGAGAGAGAGAATCCCAAGTAGGCTCCACACTGTCAGCCCAGAGCCCAATAGGGGACTAGAATTCACAAACTGTGAGATCATGACCTGAGCCAAAATCAAGAGTCAGATGCTTAATGGACTGAGCCACCCAGGAGCTCTGAAAATACAGACACACACACACACACACCATCTCCCAAGTGTTAGACATTTGAGAATCCTATTCAAGATCTTTGCCAAAGCCGCTCATGACCACTGGTCCCCACACGCCATCCTGGTACCATGTAGTGCTTCTTCAGGTCGTCTCACTTTCGTGTTCTAGGTCGCCGTCCTAAGTGGAAGTTAAACAGGAAAATACAAAGCGACAGTGTGGCCCGCTCTGTTCATGGCCAACTCAAAGCCACTTTTCCCCATTCCCCGTGAACCAATCCACGTTTCCTACTGAGGGGGCAGGACATCGCACCCCCCCATCCTGAGGAAGGGAGCCAGTGCGGCCAAGCCACACAAGCGTCATCACCCCGTTGCCCACGATCCATCTAAGGATGGTCATGTGACCCAGGAGAGGCCAGAGAGGCAGAGAGGGAGGTCAGAGGAACAGTGTTTCAGAAAACAAATAAACAAAACTGGTGGGGGGGGGGAGGGAAAAAACTTCCCAAGATAGAAAAAAAAGAGGTTTTCAAAAAGAAAGACTCTTCTCTTCTTGCTCCCCTCCTTCCTGCTTGGAAGGCTGATGTTTGAACATTTCACGTGCAAAGCCCAGACATCCACGTGTGTCCACGTAAGGAAACCCGCTGGAACTGCACCTGCTCGGAGAAGCTCCCCTCGGACCTGCCTTCCTCCACGTGCTGTGTGAGCTAATCCCTCATCCGTGTCTTTTGGGTGTTAAATGTAGCCGAATATTCCAGCAGGTACAAAGGAAGCATCTCTACTTACATCCTGATCTTCACCAAAGTGCTGGGGGTGGGGTGATGCTAGGCTGTCTTTGATTAATGGGGAAACCAGTAGGTGCTGGAGTCATCAAAGAGACGTAGTCCTCAGGGCGCCCGGGGGGCTCAGTCACTTTGCGTCCAACTTCGGCTCAGGTCATGATCTCATGGTTTGTGGGTTCGAGCCCGGCGTCGGGCTCTGTGTTGACAGCTCAGAGCCTGGAGCCTGTTTCAGATTCTGTGCCTCCCCCTCCTCTGCTCACACTCTGTCTGTCTGTCTCTCTCTCTCAAAAGTAAATAAACATTAAATAAAAGAGAGAGAGAGAGATTCCATCCTCAGAATGAGACCTTCTCTCCAATGTAATGAGAAGGATTGGAAAAGAATTAAAATGAAAACCAAATAGGAAATAAGCTGAATGCTTTCTGGGCATTACCTCAAGTTATATGACACATCACCTGTGGGCCAGTCTACGCTTTAGAAAACACGGATAAGATGGGTATTAACCAGAACTGATATTTTTATGCCTCTGAGCCTAGTTGAAAAATATAGGACGCAGCAGATTTTTCTAGGTAGGACTGTTGATGTTACTCACCATGATTTTTGAAATACTTTTTGCTTGGATGAACCAGAGATTGAGAAACACTCTTAAAACGCTGTGTGTGGGTGGGTACGTGTGCCTGTGATATACACACATGTGCATCTGCTCCTGAATTCTGTCATTTTAGTTCCAAAGTTAAGAACCAGAAATCAATAATGGTTACTGATGGCCTGGACTGTATCGGGCTGTTATAATGGGAATAGGTGGCAGCAGTTAACGGCAAGTGCCGTGTAGGCTCCAACAAATCTTGAAACGACGCTGTGTTTTGACTTTTAAATCTGCAACAGTCTGTATGTTTGGAGATTTACTGAAGAGTAGTGAGGTGCTGTCTGAAGGAGGAAAGGTTTAGCACAGGGTGCTTATTTTCTGGATGTTTTGCTTTGGAAATTAATCTAGAGGCAGCGTTCAGGTTTTCCCGAAGGGTCTAGTTGCCCTGTAGACCTGTTTCTCTTCCAAACCTGCCTTTTTGCTAATCTCCGAACACCACCTCCCAATTTTTAATCTTCTGTTGAACATTCCTACAACGTCTCCCACAATTGCCGTAATGTGTGATTGTTTTCTGTGTCACGTTTACTTTCAAGTACTTATTTTACGTACACAAATGTATTTTGAAAGGGAATTTTAAATACCGGAAACTGTATGACTGGAAAGCAGAGATGGAAAATCAGCCTCTTATCAAAAATGATAGATGACTCTGGAGATAAAGAAAATAAATACAAAACACCGGGGCCCAGAGGCTGCTACCCTCGTTAAGATTTCCGCCTGAGTTCTGCCTCTTTTACGTCTGAAAGGAAGATTCCAGAGAGTCAGGAAGCATTTACAGGAACACACACACCGACCAGACGACTTCTCCTTGAGGGGCCAGAAGGACACAGAGTCGTGGGAAGGGAGTCGCGAGTCACCGTGACAATGACTGTCACGTCCCCCAGAATTGTGCCTCAGAACCTGGAGTAGGGGGATGTCTCCCCGTTTGGGGTGGGCAAGGTTGGCTGCCCTCGCCCACCCCAGGGGATGGATCGTGAATGGCCAGGGAATGGGCCAGAGCCAGGGCGTGTGGTCCAGCGTGGGCCAACCAGACGTTGGGAGGGTCTTCTGGGGACTCTCCTTCTCTTGATAATTATCCTGCAAGAAAGCCCTGCTGGCCGGTCTTCCCATCCTGATGTAGAGTTTTGAAAGGAGTGTGGGAAAGATGGCGAGGGTCTAGGACCTTGGTGACGAAACCACGTCTGAACTCACCGCCATATTCTAAACTCTAAAATTCATATTCTTGGGGGCACCTGGGTGGCTCAGTCGGTTGAGCATCCAACTCTTGATTTCAGCTCAGGTCATGATCTTAGTTTCGTGAGTTCGAGCCCCATATTGAGCTCTGCGTTGACAGCACAGAGCCTGCTTGGGATTCACTCTCTTTCCCTCTCTCTCTGCCCCTCCTCCACTCACTCTCTGTCTCTCTCAAAATAAATAAATAAACTTTTAAAAATACGTATTCTTATGGTTTAGGGAACCATTGGCTGAGTTTTCTGTGCCTTGAGCTGGACACATTTACAATTAATACACTTGTGTCTTGTTCATTCCCAAGATCTGACTTCATCCTATGATCCTGGACTCTTAACGAGCAAAGACTTCCTCTCACTGTCCTGCACAAATCTCATCCTTTTAGCTTCACAAAGAGGGTGCAAGGAAAACTTACATGGGTTGAAATCTCTTGGGATGAAACTCTGATAAAACAAGAATATTACACAAAGAAGGGGAAAGACATCCTTTCGGATGTTGTATGGATGTGGATAGTGTATCTGTCTGCATCAGGAGACCAGCCTGTTATAAGTCACAGACTTTACTACTGGAATGGACTGCAGACAGGAAGAGGGGAGGGTCTAGAAGCTTCAGCTGGAGGATCAGAGGGGAGTAAATTGTGTGATCCTTTTATAGGTGTCACTGCTCAAGAGTCTATTTCAGGAGCCTCGGTGGCTCAGTCGGCTAAGCGTCTGACTCATGATCTTGGCTCAGGTCATGATCTCACAGTTCATGAGATCGAGCCCTGAGTTGAGCTCTGTGCTGACAGTGCAGAGCCTGCTTGGGATTCTCTCTCTCTCTCTCTCTCTCTCTCTCCACCCCTCCACTCTCTCTCAAAATACATAAATAAACTTTTTAAAAAGGCCATTTTGGACTATTTACATGCAAAATTCTATGTGATCCCAAACTAGGTGGCTTGGAAGGAGTGAGTTTTTTCTTAAAGAAAAAAGTAAAAAAAACAAAAACAAAAAACACTTCTTTGGTTTGTTGTTCCACTTCCTTATTTTTTTCCCTAGAAGTTAGAATTTTGTGGCATCAATTTCTTTCTAGATTCAGGAAACCCCACCAAAATATAAGTGGTGTGTGGTGGTCAGCAACTCATCAGTGTTTATGGGTTAAGTGTGATGGAATTTGGAGATGTCACCGGAGGTTTGCGATTTTCTCCATTTGTCCGGTGTCCATTCCCACTGGCTGTGGGCTGGCTGTGTTGCAATAGCCCAGGAGCCAGGGGTACCTGCATATTAGCTGAGAGAAAACGCACACCGCTTTCAAGACGAAAGCTGGTCATCAGACTCCAGCACCCCTTCCAGAGCTCAGGAGAAGGACATCGAACTCAGTTCTTGAGCGGGGGTTCCAAGGTCGTTTTGACAATCTTACATCTTCAAGTTACAGACACCTGCAGCCAAAACCTGTATTTAGCCTCAGATTAAAGAGACAGAGGGGAGACAGCTGCAAATCTGGCACTCTCGCCAAACAACATGGCCGTGAATCTCAGGCTCTTTACAGCTTCTGTCTTAGAGCTTTCCTGACACAAGGAATTGGAGAATAAACATATTAGAGGAGGAACACATCCTAAATGAGAAGGGCTGAGGACGGGAGGCTCCTGTCACTTACCGGGTCTGGTATGGAACTTTCCACAAGCCTGTAATCTCCGTCTCACTGAGCGGTACATCTGCGGCAATGAAGAGTTATATCCGGGGAGCGCTCAGCAGACGTTCCTCTGATTTCTTCCATCGTTTCGTACTGCTGGGAGGGCTCTGCTGGTCAGAGCTGGAGACGGACGCCACGCTCATATGAGAAACAGAAGTTAAGGACGGGAAATGGAGATATGTTGGCCTCAGAGCCATAGCTCCATTGACTGAGTTAAATGTGGTTGACTCAGGTAGAAAGATTCTCACCTGCACAAAATCATCACGGCCCCTGGTACAAACCAGGACATGTTGAGCAGCTAAGCTAGAGGTGGGAGAGGAAAGAGAGAATGAGAGAGAGAGGGAGAGACTGGTAAACCAGATGTCCCAAGCTCCTGGGTCCATGTATTTTTAGTGCTCTAGAAGTATTTGTGGGGATCGACAGATTGAAATTCATAGATCTCTCCAGCTCACAGATATTGTGATGTATTTCCAAAGTCCCCAAGTTAATTTATAACTGAAGACAGAACTTTCAGTTGCTTATTCTACACTGTTGGAAAGCCAGCTAGCACATCCATCTGTGTTCCCGGGGGGGCATTTTGAGGACATTTGCTGAGAATTACAAATGTCTCCCATACTGTTTGTCTGCACACCTCTGAGCATGTTAAGAGGAGGCATTTGGGGTTGGGGCCAATCACACTCATCTAACACCATTCTCTGAAACGCCACGGGGCCCTGGCCCTCAGACAGGATTGCATGACTCTGTGTGGAATTTAATTCATTTGTTTGCCTAAGAGAGAGATGAAGAAGGAAGCGCATACAGGTCCTCGACCTGAGTAGCCTAGTCTGCAACACGAAGAGTAGAGATTGGGACTTGTGTGTTACAGAAAGACAGAACACGGGCCGGACAAGCTGCAGTCCTACAATGGAGATGCTCCTCTTCTTCCCTGTCACCGGGGAGCCACCTCGCCCCTGCCAGCATCGCACCCCCAACTTCCCCCTGCTGTGTCCGTATAGCATTGGGAGTTTCCATCAGTTTGCGGATCTGGGAGTTGCTGCTAAGAAAAGAGCATATTCACAATGTACAGAAAAGTGAAATAAAGAATACTTGCCTGGGTAGCGTCATGAATGTCGCTGTGGTCTTTTAGTGATGAAAAGAAAGCTGACATGTTTCTAGAATTCTCTCCCGTTTGAGTCTGGCTGCTTCCTTCTCTCATGTGCCAAACCATCCCATGTGTGAACTGAAGAGAGTGGAGATTCCGGAAGCCTTTGGAATCAGCCAATGCACGACACCCCCCGTAAGATAAATGACTCAGAGGAGTTCATCTTTCCTACGAAGGATATGGCTTTGGTTGGTTTTGTTTTTCCAGCTCGAAGGCTCATACTCAGAATGGGAGAAGGGCATACCTGGTGGGAGCTGGCAGTGTGATGGGCCTGGGGAGTGATGGGTCCCTGGATTTCCCCACATGCTGGGTCTTCCCCACTTGCTCTCCGGTCTGCACGGCGGGGCCGACCTCCACAGACTCTGTGTCTGAGCCTTCTTTCTGCTCCCACGTCTGCGTGGGCTTGACCAGCAGGACCGTGAGGGAGGAGAAGGTTAAGCACCCTCTCTCTGCGCTGGGGTGTTTCCAGCATCAGCTTTGTCTTCCGTCTCTGGTCCAGTCCCACCTGCATCCCCAAGGGACACCTCCTCCTGGCCCTGACTCCAGCTGGGAGAGTTCCCACACTGGCTCTGGCCCTGAGGATGTGCCTTCTTTGAGGGTTTAGACTTTTCCTCAAAGTCCCGGATCCTTGGCTTGCCCGGCCCTGAGGGAACAGACAGTTTTCTGACATTGTTCATCTCCAGATTGCCCGGCTTTCCTCTAGATTACGCTCTTATGGTGATGCTATAAGTACGGTGTATTATCTGTAAATAGCGTATTATATAGGTATATAAATAGCATATAAAATTATCTCTGTTGAACTGTGTAGGCAGGTTCTGTCCTTTTATATTTTTAAGTTTATTTTTGAGAAAGAGAGAGAGAGACAGAAAGACAGAGCATGAGCAGGGGAGGTAGAGAGAGAGAGGGAGACACAGAATCTGAAACAGGCTCCAGGCTCCGATTTGTCAGCACAGAGCCCGACGCGGGGCTCGAACCCATGAACGGTGAGATCATAACCTGAGCTGAAGTTGGATGCTCAACCGACCGAGTCACCCAGGCACCCCTGGTTCTGCTCTCTTGATGGGACCCCACGGACACATCACTGGCTGGGATGAGACGCTCATCGTGAAGAGAAGAGATACTTACAAAAACAAGTATGAAATGGCTTATTTGGTTTTCATCCAATGTATATTCCCTGTTCGTTCACTTTGGTTCAGCTGCACGAGAGGCGAGTGAGACTCTGTCCCTTCCGTCAGATGGCAAATTCAGTCATGAACATCATCAAGTAATAAAACATGTCGACAGCAGCCACCAGCAGCAGGAGCCAAGCCCAGCCTTCCCTGACTGGCCCAGCACCTAACGTTCTTTAGGAACAAGAGAAAAATCACACTAGATGCCCACCCCACAGAGTGGGATGCAGAGTCACACGTAAACCATCTCATTCAAACTGCTGAGCCTGTGACAGTGTTTGGTCCTGTTCAGTTGTCAGCGTTAGGAAGCCACAGAGACACCTGGTGTGTTCCCAGCAGGTGAGGGCTCCCCGGGTGGCTGGGACAGAGAATATGCCGGAGCAAGAGTGGCTGATGAGACCCTGGGGCTTCAGGGCGACTGCTAAGCTATCGGTCTGTCTCCAACGGCTCCCGGGAGCTATAAAGGGTTCCAAAAAGATGGGTGACATGAACATATCAGTGACACAGAAGGCGTCTGTGGTAGCTTTCAGACCCAGGATGGAGGAGGGCCTGGAAACACAGGGTTGTACGGCCATCCCTCCTGGCCAGGCTGGGAGGCAAGGACATGTGGCCACAGCGCTTCTGACGGTGTAGCCGTGACGTCAGGATCTCATCTGGGCCCTGACCCCTGCCCCCCACTCCCCCGTCTCAGGCTGCGTCTGTGCGTACGCATGACTCTAGAGCATACCCACACCCTAGAAACGCACACGCAACCCCAGGATGCGCACCTCACCCAGACCCACATAGGGCAGTGTCCAAACGCACACCGAAAGTGCAGCAGACGGATATATCGCGGTCTGTCCCCTCAGTGGAAGAACACACAGCCCCGAGGAGGCCCAAGACTGTCGTGTGCAGTAGGTGATGGATTTTGCCGGCACCTAAATGAAGGAAGCTGGGCACCAATGAAACATGATACATCTGGGGCACCTGGGGGGCTCAGTCGGTTATTAAGTGTCCGGCTTTGGCTCAGGTCATGATCTCACGGTTCGTGGGTTTGAGCCCCACGTCAGGCTCTGTGCTGACAGCTCAGAGCCTGGAACTGCTTCAGATTCTGTGTCTCCTTCTCTCTCTGCCCCTCCCCTGCTCACGCTATCTCTCTCTCTCTCTCTCTCGAAAATAAACATTAAAAAAAAAGTGATAACAGAGTTGTGCTTAAATGAATACATGGCTAAAGAACTAGGCATCAGCTGTCACACACAAAACAATTCTTCTCCAAGTACATAATGGATGCAAAATGATGTCCCTAAATTCCTGTTTGATTGACTGACAGAGACTCTGACCTGAGACCAGTTTTTTCCCCATTAAACGAGTTTGCTGGCATTGGAGAGGTGTTCGGAATGTATTAGCGTCACACTGAGCACTTATTTTAATGCAATGAAAGGGATGGTTCTTTTTGAAGCAGCCGTGGCGTGAGCCCCGCATTTGTGAAACGTGGCCCGTGGAGAACACGGCTCTTCACTGTTACCTCCTGGGGACAGTGATGGTCTCCAGGTCCAACGGCCTCTGTCTCAGATAAGGATGCATGTTCCTGACAAAAAGATGCATGAGGCCATGGAAATGCTCACAGATGATGCCAGCCCAACACACTGAAACCTCCTGTAAACCTTTATTTCTGAAAACACAAGTTAATGAGGCCGTTTCAAAACCATTAGAATAAAGCTTTGTCCTTGGATAAAGGAAATGGGTATAGTTCACATTTGATGCTGCAGGACGCTCCTTCCTGGCACTTAATTTTCCCATAAACCCTGTTGTAAAATAAGAAATCTCTTCTTGCGGGACACCCACGTCCTGGAGCTGGGGAGGCGGCGGCCACACGCGGGCGTGTGGTCAGGACCACACCTTCCTCCCAGCTACACGGATGAAAGGGAGAGTTAATAACATTAATCAGCCTGCATTTTCCCCCTTCAGTCTTCAATTTATCTTTTTCCCTTTTTTGTGTGTTGCTTTCCCTATGTTTGGACCCCTAGAATAAGCTGAGGGAAATTTTAAAACTTCAGTTTGAAAACATTTCTAAAAATGAGGCCTTTTAAAGTTTCCTCCCATAAAATAGCAAGCAATTTCCAGAACTGCTCCTTACTATTTATACTCCGGTGTGGGGTGGGGGTGGGGAACCCTCCCGCGGGAGCGCCCTTTTATGTGCCGTATGGAGACGTTGATAATGGGAGGGGGAATTGAAAGGTGTAATTTCCAGCGTAAGGAGCAAGAGCTGGAAGTAAAGAGAAGAGTGACCTTGACTTTGCTGAAACCTGCTGTGAATACATAATTCTGTAGACGAGGCTCAACTCTCACACGTGAACCCACAGACAAGGAGCCTTGGGTCCACTACTTAAAAAATAAAACTAGTCTTGTTACCCGATGGGGCTAACAAGGTGGGTGGATGGCTGATTTTGCACGTGTTCAAATAAATTAATAAACTGAAGAGAGAATGATGACAGTTGAAAGAATCACGGTGGCCATAGCAAGTCCTCCCCCCCAGAGACCTGTCACTAAAGAGCAGCTGTGTCTGGTTCCTGTGGTCCCGCACCAGGTTCCGGGCCCCCAGAGTCCCCCCCGCCACAGGGTGAGGCCACAAGGACACAGCTTCCCCCATGGGACCCGCCTGGGCCATCCGGTTTCAATCACTGTCCTCCTGTGAGCACGCGGCCTCAATCCCCAGTGATGGCTGGGGACAGAGGACCAGGAAGGCAGCTGGAAAATTCCAGAAACAAAGACATAGATAGACACTCCTGACACCCTTCACGGCCCAGCAGGGAAATGGCTCCTGACTTTCTCTCCACCGAGGACGACCTTGACTCGTTCCCACGTCTTAGCCATGGTTTAACAGGCGCGCCTCGTAACCGTGACATCAGTAAGAATAACGAACATCCTTTGTTGAGCACTTACTTCTGCCCAGAACTCTTCTTAGGGCTTTATACGTTTGTGACCTTCACCAGAGGCTTGTGAATCGGTCCTATTAGGATCCCTGAGGCGCTGCCGGGAAGATAGGGCCCTGGCACCCTCTCCACGGTAACAGACTGACCCCGTACCCCTTGTCTGCTCTCCAGGGGCGCACAGGGACGCTGCATCAGAGCCAGGGTGACCTGTCCCTAAGGCTCACTGCCGGAGTGACTTGGGCAAACGTCTTCATTCTCCGCTCTTCGTTTCTTTATCTGTAAATTGCAGAATCAGTAAAGTAAATCGAGGGCGACCGTCCCTGGTGCATAGTAGGGCCTTTATAAGTGTGGTTCGTCAGCGTTACCGTTCTGTGCTTCTGCCTCTCGGTGGCTACACGGAGCTCCTCCAACCTTCTCGCCAAGGGATTCCTACCCATTTTCCGAAAGCCATACCCCCATCCGCCAGCCACACTCCCCGCACCTCTCCCTTGATTTACGCTCACCCATGGCCCTTCCGTTCCTCATATCAGTGCTGTGCACGTGACTAACGCACCTGACCCCTGTCGACTCCCGCCCCGGAATATAAGTCTGCCTGCGGTGGGGACTTTCCTCTGCCTTCATCATGTCTTATCCTCAGGCCCGAGGTGGCACCCGACCCGCAGCAGACAATCAGTGAAGTGTTGTCTTCTTGGCCGATATAGCTCACTGTCAACTTCAGGCTGAACCATCCGCGTCGCCGAGGAGGGCGCCCGTGATGCTTCCTCCCGAGCAGTCCATCCCCCTCCTGGGAGAAGCTCCCCGGCCCACAGCTGTCCAGGCCTTGGCTGCATGCAGCGAATGGCCTCCTCGCCGCCCCCATTAATCACACGGTCTGCGGTCCCAATTCCACCTGTCTTCCCCTCGGTAGCAGCGTGTCCCTGCGTTAGGTTCCCCGGGGACACGATCGGCGCAAGTGACATGTTGGCCCAGGATGAGGGGTTTTCAATTTCTGGGCAGCCGGGTGGTGACTCGGGGATCCTGGAGAAGTAAAGTGTGGCCATGAAAGATTCAAGTAAGCGGCTCCACAAACAGGAGAGGGGGACCCAGTAACGTGTGTAGACGTGAACCGTGCTTGGTGCCCGGCTGGGGAGTGGGCGGTCCGTCCCCAGTCAGCTGCCACCGTCACAAGGCAAGGTGTCAGGGGTGGGGCATGGGGGCCTGTCTCTTCCTCCAGCTTCCATGGGCGTCACCCATGGGAGCCCACATGCACCTCATCCGCCACAAGCGTTCATCTCACTGGGCTTGGCGGGATTAGTAGCGTCTTGGATCCTGTGCCGGGAGCTGAATGCAACCTCCTCCAGCCTCTCTCTGTGCTTCCGCTTCACGTTCAAACTTAGTTGCCTCAATTATAAAACAGAGACGATAATAACATCTGTTATTATTAGTAACTGCTATTAAATATCTTACTGTCTCCTGCTTAGATTCGGGCTTGGTTTATCACTAAGTAGCTAAGTGCAGGCTTTTATCTTTATGATCTATTTCCGGCTTTGCTTTCGTCTCTGCTGCCCTCTTCCTCCATCTGGTTTCTCCCCTCGCCGTGGCATTGGGGCCTCACGTATAATCGCTGACCCCACGTCCGCTTGGGTTTGGACGTCAGCTCCCTACAGCTCACTGCTGCAGACAGGAGGGCTGGTCCGGAGGAGAAAGAACCTGTCCGTCCAGTGCTGGGTCCCACCTGAACAGGAAATGAGGGTCATCTCAGTGATGAGTCGTGCGGTTTAGATGAGATGTGTACGTGTCACGTGTCCATAATCCAGATGTTAGCCACCAGGAGGATCAGGAGACGGACTGGCTCTTCAGGACCCTGGACAGTTGGCCAGGCCCCATGAGGCCGGGTGCACACCTCTCCACGGCGCACCCCACGGCACACCCCACGGCACACCCCTGGCGCCCTGGGACCCCACAATGTAGACACCTGGTCAGCGGCCCGACTGCCACCGAGAGGGCGCACTCTTAGAAGGAGTGAGACTCCGTGGCCCAGGGCTGGAGAAAGGGATCGCCCTGCAAGTATCTGTCAAACGAACGCCGGCGTCAGTGACTGGGCAGGTGTGTGAATGAGATCTGCTTCTCCAGCAAAGACTCAGGTACTAAAAAGCCCAGCGCGGGAGCAGAAGTGGGTCCATTACAGGTGCCTTGTCATGGCCGTCACGGCGGCACCACCTGGGTCTCCACACAGTGTCACTTAGCAGCAATAGGTCGGTTAGCTGACAGTCTCCACTAGTTGCCTTCTGGATCCGCTTTGGTTTACCCTCTTCCCAGGCGGCCTGCCAAGGACCATGCAGGTCACGGCAGGGACACCCTGCCTGGTGCAGGATTCTGATAACAGCACCCCCTGTTCCGGGCTTCCCGCTGTGCTGGCTGGACCGTTCTCAGCCCCATTTCCTGAATCCTCTCTGCCCAACCTTGCCTCCTCCTACGTGCATCTACCACAGGCTTTGCCCCAATCAACGGCGTGTACCCCTGACTCCCTGTCAGCATTCACTTCCCAGAGAACCAAACTAATGAGGTGCCTTCCCCATCAACACCCCAGAGACTCCACGCTAGCAAGGAGGTTTGGAAAAAACAGAAATATTTGACAACAGGCACCAGTCCAGAAGCGGCAGCGTCCTCGGGGCTGGTGACCTCACCGCACGCCTGTGCCTGCGGGCTCTGATAACTGCTTCAAAGAGGACTGGACGCTTGTCAGGGTTTTCTTAGTTTCTGCTCCTGGGGAGAAGGAAGCTTCGCACACTCTGGAGAGGATGGATGTAGCCGCCAGTGAGCCCAACCTGGCTTAACAAGTCCAGACTCTCTGTTCTTGACTTCAGGGTGAAGGTCTTACATTCCCACGTTGGACTCTTGGATGAGCTGGGGAACTTGATAGCTTTGCCAAAAGCCTCATAAAGAGAGTGGCTCAGAGTGTGATAGAAGTAATCAAAGATGCAAAGAAGAAGGTTCTGGAAAGACCCCCTGCCAACCAAGCTGACCTCACCACTTTGAATGAGACACAACCAGATTTCCTGCAAGGCAGTCATGGGGAGCATAGTGGACATGGTCACACAGCAGATGGCACGATCGAGCCTGATGTGGACCCACCACAGGTCACCCACGACACTCTGGACACAAAGCTGGGGAACTGGGATAAGAGAGTGGCGGAAACCCTCTTCTCTCAGACCCCGAACGGATCGTGTGCAGAGAAGGCTTTGTGTTGGGTTCCAAGCCTCCTGTCAGACTTCTGGCCACTGTTCCCAAACCGAAGTACACACAGTGACAAAACACCCAGCGAGCCCATCACAGACACGGTGGCCCCTCAGTCAACCAGACTCCTCGCCGAGGGTGAGACAGCCTCGTCGTGGAGACTGTTGTGAAAAGCAATCGATGATGATTCCAAGGTCAAAGTCAAAGAAGACAAGTACATCGTCTATGAATCTTTCCTAGGATGAAACATAAATTAACAGAGAAAGAGAGGAAGCAACAGCACCAACCTTCTTTCCTGTCCTCGCAAAGGGGCCCACGGACCTGCTGGGAGCACCGTTTGAAGGGCACCCCGCTGCCTGGGTCCAGGTGCCCTTCAGTGAGGCCTTCACTGCCCCGATGCTCACAGAGGCCCTGAGAGTGTTTGTACAGTCGGCCCCTGGGGATGACATCAGTGGGTTTTCAGACAGTCCTGTACAGGTGACCCCCTCCCCCAAACTCAGAGGGGCTCCAAACTCCATCCTCAGACATTTGGATGAAGCAGCAGCTGTACGACCACTGGATGACCCCGTGGGGGTCCCTGGGGCCCTCAGTGACCCAGACTACTTTCCTCAGGCTCATTTCCTCCCTGACCTTGGTCTTCTTGACTGGGAAGGTCAGCAGCACCAGCACCACAATGCATCCATATGCATGCAGACTGCCGTGCGTGCTTCTTTCTCTGAGCCAGAGAGCAACTTCAGGCATTCACATACATTGTTCATAAGACGTAGTTACAGGTATGCGTGCATGCGTGTGTGCGTGTGTGTGCGTGTGTGTGTGTGTGTGTGTGTGTGTGTTTATAATAAAAAACACTCTCAGTCCTTTGGGGAAACAATTAGAAGACCACAGGTAAAAATAAGCATTTCCCGCTGTGTAAACATGATGATCTGGTAACACTGAACTCACATTCCTGCCTGGCAGCAGGTGGTAGGTGTGGGGAGGCTGGTTCCCTTTACAAGGGGTACCTTCTGTGTGTGCCCAAGTCCCCACCTCTCACTGTTTGCCGCTGACATCGAGGGGGAGTGGAAACGACACTCTCCGTGACATTCACCATGACATTCACGCGGATGTTTCTTGTGGAAGGGTTAAGAGGAAAGTCAGGCTTTCTTGGAAGCCATGTCTTTATTGGAAGTGGAAAACAAAAGATGGGTGAAGAGGGCCAGTGACTTCTAGACAATTCTGTGCAGATCAGAGATGCCCCTGGCAAGCTCCACTCCTTCCCACCCACCTGGATTTCATGATGCCTGGTCAACCAAGTTTTCTACCAGACAGACCCAGACCCCATCTCTGGTCCAGTGATGAGACAGAGGTCATTCTAAATTCCCTGAGTACAGTGGCCAGGCACAGATATGGTGGTAGACTCAAGGTCGGGTCAAGGTTAACGCTTTCCCAGGCTTGCTCTTTGTCCCTCTTCTGATCCTGGAGGGATCCATCCAGTCTCCCTCAAGGAACCTGTTTTATTTGAATACAGTGTTGGAATATGATCCCAGAACAAGCAAAACATGGCAGCTGTCTCCTTGTCCAGAATCTAGCCAAGCTGCTGCGTCCTTTGCCTCAACTTTACAAAGTTCCTCTTGCCGGTAAACTTTCAAAACTGAGTATTTGGCAAAGGCTTTATTCCATCACATCTATTGATGAGCGTTAAGAAAGAAGATTAAAGTTGGGTACATTATTTCGCTAATGAGAGACATCTGTTTATTGCTTTTATTGGTAGATGTACATTTGCTTAATAGGTACTTTTTTTTTTGAACACCAAGTGAAGGGGTGCCATGACTTTGAAAAATTTATCAGAATCACAGCCATTTTTGGTCATTAAACATACATTTAGCGAAGTCTCTGCTATTTACGGGAGGAGGAGGCCTGAGGGAGACAGGAGCACGCTTAGGAGAAATTCTGGGCTAAGGCAGGTGTGTCTCTAAGACAGGCAGGCGGCCACGTCCCCGTCCCCAGGACCCATGGATGTGCTACCTACGTGGCAAACGGGACTTCACAGGTGTGACCAGAAATCTGGAGATGGGACCGTTTTCCTGCTTTGTCCCCATGGGACCAATAGAATCACAAAGTTCTTAGGAGAAGGAGGCCGAGAAGACGTGATGATCCAAACGGAGGTCACAGAGATGACGGAGCGAAGGCCCGGGAACGCAGCCCGTCTCTAAACACTGGAAAAGATCCCCCCCATACACAGAAAAACCCGATTCTCCCCCAGAGCCTCCAGAAGGAACGCAGGCCTCCCAGAAGCACGATTTTCCGGCTTCTGATTTCCAGAACTATCAGGTAGTAAATCTGTGTGTTTCTTCATGAACCCAGCCGTTACCAGCATCTTTGGAACAGGGGCTCACGACCCAGCTCACGTCCACGTGGTGCTCCCCATGGACACAGGCGCTGCTACTGTGCTGTCCTCACGGCGGCCTGTGCAGGCCTCCCGGCTAATGAGGGAGGCGAGACATCAGCCCGATTTAACAAATTAATAAACTGAGACCCAGAGACTCAGAGCCCACCTGTGTCCTCTCTCTGAAATGGCTGCACCTACACCAAGGCTGAGTGAAGACAGGGATCAAAGATTCAAAGTCTTGGCATGACTGGGTGGCATCCGACTTCGGCTCAGGTCATGATCTCCCGGTTTGTGGGTTCGAGCCCCGCGTCGGGCTCTGTGCTGACAGCTCGGAGCCTGGAGCTGCTTCGGATTCTGTGTCTCCCTCTCTCTCTGCCCCTCCCCTGCTCACACTGTCTGTTTCTCTCTCTCAAAAATAAACAAACGTTAAAAAAAATCAAAATGTAAATGAAATGAGTCCCCCCACCCCCATCTCCAAGAAGGTTGGCATTTGGTTCAAATAGTTGAATCTGGCCCTTCATAGAATTTTACCCGTTTATTTGCATGGTACAGAGATGTCATTTCCACATTTGTCTTGAGTTCAAGCTCACATGGGTTCGGGAAACAGAGGGCATTTCCTGGGCTCTGGGGGCGCCCGAGGACGCGGGGCAAGCACGCCCCTTCACTGTTCACTTCTTACAAGTAACTCCACAGATTTGCCAGAAGACGTCCTTGAGCTTCCAAAGGAAAGGAATCTCTTATCAGACAAACCTTTGTTTTGTGCGTCTAAAGCTCATGAAAAGCCCTTTCCCTCTCTGGCTCCCCTAATTCTGGAACAAGCACGAGCTCTCTGGAAAATTCAGTTCTTCACCTCATCTGTGCCCTGGGCTCCCACGCCCACCCAGTTCCTCAGCCGCACCGAACTGGTCACTGGGAACTGGGGACCATTTCGTCTACTCGGGTTTGGGGGCCTCGGCCTCCTGTGGTTTTCCCCAGAATTGTATTATATTCTGTTTTACTCAGTTCAATGCAAACGATTTCTTAAAAATGATTGAACGGCACCAAGCCTGTGCCTGGCTTCATGTTTGGTGCTGGGGACACAGGGACACTCACAGTCGAGGCCACGGGATAGCCATGGAGGGAGGGAAGCCCCCTCAGACTTGCAAAATCCATCTGGAATTCTCACTGGCTCTTCATGTCACGGGGGGTGAATTTTCCAGAAGTTGTTCTGTATTTCTAGTAATTTATCTCTAGAGGCTCACCTGGGTAAGACCGAACGTCTAACAAATTAGCCAGCCTCAGTATGGCAAGATGTCGTAAGTCACGGGAGGCTGACCATCCGCTGCTCTGGACCGTTGTTGATTGCTTAGAATTAATTACAGATCTTGACACCAAGACACCCATTACAGAGATAATAAATAACAGGAGCCTTTCTGTTGGATTCTCTATTTATCACTGTGCATGTGTGAATTCCCTTCTGATCCAGGAATGGGTCTCTGTGTGAAAATTCTAATTGGCTTGTTTCTTTAATTGATTTTTTTAAAAAGATGTTTTGTATTTGATGTTGTTTTTTAATTTAATTTTTGTTTTTTAAAAAATGTTCTTAAGTTTATTTTGAGAGAGACAGAGACAGAGAGAGTGAGCGGGGAAGGGGCAGAGAGACAGGGAAAGAGAGAGAATATCAAGCAGGCTCAGCACCGTCAGCAAAGAGCCCAATGTGGGGCTCGACCCCATGAACCGTGAGATCTCGACCTGAGCTGAAACCAAGAGTCAGACGTTTAACCAACTGACGCCCTGGGCCCCCCATCATCCTTAGATCTTGTGAGCCTCTCTTCTTCCTGCACCAGGCAAAATTTTTACTTCTTGATGACTGTCTACGATTCAAACACAAAGACACAGTAAGGTGAACAGTGACCTTTGCGTGGGCAAAACATTAATTATTATTGGAGCAAATGCTAGAGTGTCTTCAGACCCCGTCAAAGAAAGAGCTGTTTTACTTCCAAGTGCAAAGTGTGTGTAGGAGATGAAGAAGAAGAAGAGGAAGGAGGGGGAGGAGGGGAAGGTGGGGGAGGAGGGGGTGCCCACCATTCCACCTCAGAGCTGGAACAGCACCAGTTCTGGGGAATGGCTTCCTGAGACAGGGGATTCTCTAAGGACTGAGCAAGATTCTGGTGCTCGCTTTCCCGTGATCTGTGCTTTGATGGAAGGGCGAACCTCTGTGCAGGTGGCCGCTCTCGGAAAGTCACTTTTTGACCCCTGAGGGGCCTCACCACGGCTACTAAATAGGACAGGACTGATTTACGAGAACACAGGAAAGTTGCCAGCTCTTTCTGCAACTGGGGTGAAGTCCAGAGCAAGTGGCCTCCTTCTCTGGCGCCCATCTGCCCTTGTTGGTAAAATGAGGGCTGGGTAAGACCCCGGTCTCCCCGATGTTTGGTGTGAGGTAGGCAGGAAGGGGCGTCCTGGTCACCAGTCAAAGCTCTTGCACAATCAGTGCTGGGAATCCATGCAAACCAACCATCCCCTCTCTGCGTTTCACGTGGGGTGAAAACGTAGTAATGATTCTGAAAAGCCTGCTCATTCTTCATGGGCGCTTCTATTTCCTCAAATATCTGCTAGTCGAGTAAAAAAGGAGGGGTGCCAGTGAAATATGTGCTCACGATATAGCCACTTGCATTGATGGAACACCTGACTTCGTACTGAATTGTCACACCTTTGGAGTGCCCTTTGTCACCAAGGCTAACTCAAAAAGGGTGGGGTGCCAGCAAATGGTGGTTGCAAATGGAGTTGGGTTGTGGGGACCAAATCCCAAGCAACATTCTATCTCTAGGAACTATTAAAAGGTTTTGAATTAGTGAATAGGGTAACCCTGAAATGGAGGTATTAGCTGCTACTCATATTAGTAGGAGAGAAAGTGAGACATTTTCCCAGCCCCTGTCGTTCATTTAAGGAGTGAAAGATCTCGGGGGAAAAAAAGTTTACATCAAGAAAAACTTGTTGCCGGGGCACCTGGGTGGCTCAGTTGGTTAAGCATCCGACTTCGGCTCAGGTCATGATCTCACGGGTTCGTGGGTTCAAGCCCCGCGTCAGGATCTGTGCTGACAGCTCAGAGCCTGGAGCCTGTTTTGGATTCTGTGTCTCCAACTCTCTTTGCCCCTCCCCTGCTCATGCTCTGTCTCACTCTGTCTCTCAAAAATAAATAAATGTAAAAAAAATTTTAAAAAAAAGAAAAGAAAAACTTGTTGCCAAACTTGATACATCAGAATTCTTTTGAAAACTCTTTCTTGGGCAATAAGTCTGGGCTAGTCTTTTTAATCACTTTTTCCATCTTTGGGATCTGAAAAAAAAAATGTGTCTTCTTTATCCCACTCTGGGATTTTAGGGACCACATCTTTTTAAGATGAAATCCTAATTTCAGGCATCTCCTGAATAATGCAGTATTCCGGTATTTTTTGTCTTTTCCTTTTCCTTTTTGTTTTCTTTAAAGGGGCATCCTGTTAACGTCAAATTGTATTTATTTGAACGGCACCCCCCTTTCTGTCATCACGGGTCTCTCATTCATCCCTTGAGCACATGTTTGTGTGAATCTCTCAAGAATCATTTAGCAGTTTGGGGAGACAAAATATTCAGCCTCCAGATGCTGTAACAGTTCTTTCCCGTGCGTTATAAGATCTAGAAAAGTAATAACAAAACTGTCCTTACAACATCAAGTTCTACGGGATTCTGACGGAGCAGGCAATGACCCGGCACGGCCATCATCTCCCAGAAGTGCGTGTGTCTAGCCCACGTGCGGCTACCGATGTTGAATTTATGCTCCTGAACACGAGGTCGTAAAAAGTCCCAGGTGCACTGTTTCATCAGAGAGGCATTTCTTTATTAGTCTCTCACGAGCGATTAAACTTTAGATTGGCATCGATTCATGGGGTAAATGGGGTGGGCGGCTCAGTAACTGGGGCCTAATTATATCATCTGGTCCATTAGGTGGCATTATCTGAAGGGGGTTCCTGGGTACATGCAAGGCCTGCACCAAGCAGGAACTCTGCTGTCACGCATTTGGGAAACTACTTGAACAACTTGGAATGCCTCTAGATCTTCTCAGCTGGGAAATCAGGACAGAGTGTTTCACAGTGAAACAGCTGTTCTCCCTGATCTGGCCTGAAGGAGTCATTTGCAGGAGATGAATGTTCAGTTAGAACCAGACGCTTCTTTTTGTGGATCTCTCCTGGCAGGGCTGCCATGTACAGCAGCTCAGGTTGTTTACTGAGTAAGAGACTCCAGACGAAGAGGCGAGGAAGGGCTTAGATTTAGTCCTTATTCTCTATGATTGAATAAACGTTGGTTTCAAATTCCTTCCTCCTCCTCCACTGAGAGGTGGGCTCTATGTCCCTGAGTTTTAAATCTTGGCTGACTCTAGCTCTCTGACCATTGGTTATGGGGAAAGTGACTCTGTTATCAGTTTCCTGGCCTAGACATGAAGAGACGGGCTAGTAGTCGACGAAGAACTTCATCTATGTCTTGCTTGAAACCCTGCTCTTGCTGTTGAGGGCCGCCCCCAGGGCTGTTAATGCCCCAGCACAGCCTGCTTGGCTTCAGGCATGACTCAGCACACATTTTCTCTGGAGAGATGCAAAGAATATATTTTAGGCTTTGTGAGTCACATATAGTTTGGTTGTTTCTTGGCCTCTCTGCTCGCCTCTTCCTCCTCCTCTCCTGTAATCAGGGTTGCTCCCTGCTGCTCTCCCCACAGTCCTCGATTTCCGTCTCTTCCTCCTCCCCCTTCACCCTCTAAGCATTTAAAAGTGTAAAGGGACAGGTAGACACATAAGTAAATAAATCTATGTGAGCAGCTTCATTCACACAAATGGAGCTGCTCAAATGCACAGAGGTGTCCGAGGGCCATTTATCGCCAGAATAACACCAAAAAACTGCTATTTTTTAAAATTTACTTTTTAGAAAGAAAGAGAGAAATAGGAGAGAGCGGGGAGGGTCAGAGAGAGAGGGAGACACAGAATCCGAAGCAGCTCCAGGCTCCGAGCTGTCAGCACAGAGCCCGACGCGGGGCTTGAACCCACGAACCGTGAGATCATGACCTGAGCTGAAGTCCGGTGCTTAACTGACTGAGCTACCCAGGCGCCCTCAAAACTGCCATCTTAACCATTGGGCACATTACGATATGATTGTTTCATGTCGCTGAGAACAGCCACTAGCCCTAGAGTAAGGTAGTGTTACTGGTACCATTTTGCAGGTGGGAAAACTCAGGCTGAGGGGGGAAGGGGGGTTGGATACTCACCCCGTTCAGATCCACAGCCCGTTAAACCGGGGCATCCAAATGGCGCCGTCTGCTTCCCTCCACCAGACACACAGGATCGGGCACTAGAAGGTTAAGCCAGTGGGATCTAGTGGTTTCTGAGATTGTATTTGATCCCATTTTGGGAAACATTATTATCAACTGGATGGCAACGCTTTTATAGCTTTTCAACCTCCTGTGATAATTCTCAGTGCATGAGGGGTAGGAAGTGATTCGTATTCGGAGAACATTAGTGAGAACAATTGAACTAATAGTTTCAATTGGGAGGAAGGGTCAATTATGAAGAGGCAGAGATTGTGGGAGAGAAACATTTTGGTGTTCGCACATTCTGGGCTAATGCGACAGATGATTGGCTCTTTATAGCTTAACAGAGAGTAAAGTAAATTACCCATAAAAGCAAAGAAAAGATTTTCTCTAACAAGGAATGTATTAAATATGCAAATATTTGAGTACATAATAGAGCAGACAATAAAATGAGTTTGGTACGTTTCCTTGATGGAGGGTTTATAAGGCTGTTATAGGAATTCTGGCTGGTGTTTGGATTTAAAGATTTTGTTTCATCAAATTCTGCAACTTCTGAGTTTTAGAGATTCACACCACGTAACACTGACATCTTCATAAACGGATATCTTGGTTGGTACTTAAACTTTGATGGCCGGAATTTGAGGGTTGCTGGAATTATTATTTTTTAATTAATTTATTTATTTTGAGAGAGAGAGGGAAGGAGAGAGAGAATTCCAATGTGGGGCTCAAACTCACAAACTGTGAGATCATGACCTGAGCCGAAATCAAGAGTCAGATGTTTAATTGACCAAGCCACCCAGGCGCCCTTGGAATTATCTTTTTAAAGAAAATATATTGGGGCACCTGGGTGGCTTAGTCGGTTAAGCGTCCGACTTTCGCTTAGGTCATGATCTCGCGGTTCGTGGGTTCGAGCCCCGCGTCGGGCTCTGTGCTGACTGCCAGCTCAGAGCCTGGAGCCTGTTTCAGTCTGTGACTCCCTCTCTCTCTGACCCTCCCCTGCTCACGCTGTCTCTCTCTCTCCTAGCAATAAATAAAAATATTTAAAAAAGAAAGAAAGAAAATATATCTGGACCTTCCTTCCTCCTTCTCAGCTCCTTCTGTCCTTCCTTGAGATGGATTTAAGTGATCTCTACACCCAATGTGGGGCTCGAACTCACAACCCCCATATCAAGAGCCACACGCTCCACTGACTGAGCCCGCCAGGTGCCCCAAAGTTGCTTTTTATCCCCTCTTCCTTACTGGTTCGGAAACTTTGTATTCCATTTCTATGATTTTAGTTGTTGAAATTTTCCCTCGTTAGACCCAATCGTTCATCGGTTTCCTAAGCGTAGTTGGCTGGTGATCAGTGTCACCACTGATCACCAGGTGATCATTTCTGGTCGAATGTGGGGGTCAGGGAGCATCGAGGAGTCTTTCCACCAGGAGCCAATAACCCAGGAGAGCAATAAACCAGAAGCCCCTCCTGGGCTGTCTTCCGGCCACGTTTATCGCCGTTTGTTTCGTGATTAAACCCCATTGGGCAACGCTCCATGCCTGCCACAGGACAGTGCAGTCGCCCAGAGTGGGACCCCCCATCCACGGCCCCAGCCTCACCGGGACCAGCACTCACGAGCCGCCTCCCCACGTTCCTGACCCAGAGGCTCTGCGCTGGGGCCTGACGAGCTGTCTTTCTGGCACGTTCTCCAGAGAGCCCTGCTGCTCTGAGGCGCACACTCTCAGAATGGCCGCATCAGAGAAGGACCTCCCGCATTATTGCTCGAGATCATAAGCTTTAAAAATGCTTTTCAAAAAGCCTGCGTGGGGACACTTCCTTTACACCAACACTGCGCTTTAGGACTTAAATAAACAGGAAAACCTAAAACAGATGGTTTCTCCAGATGCCTCTAATGGCCTCTTACCAGAGAACCAAGGAGCTTATCAATTTTTAAGTGTTTTTATTTACTTTGAGAGAGAGGGAGAGAGAGAGAATCCCAAGCAGGCCCCATACTGTCAGCACAGGGCCCGATGCAGGACTCGAACACATAAACCAGGAGATCATGACCTGAGCCAAAATCAAGAGTCAGATGCTTCACCGACTGAGACCCCCGCCGGCGTCCCTGGAAATCAGGCACCTTAGATCATCCCTCCTGCAGACCCGGCTGGGACTGCGGATCCGGGAGTCAGGAGTCGGGGGTGGGGGGTGGGGCACAGGGCTGGGGATTAGAGGGCAGTGGACCTGCCCTGCATCTGCCCTGTGGTGAGAGGCCAGCTGCCCCCACCCCCCACCCCTGCACTCCCTTTTCTCCTCCACCCTTTATTTGTCCTTGCTCAGCAATACCTTGAAGATAAAACCAGCTTCCTGCTGTTTTAGCGGCTCTCGAGGAAGTGGAAAACATCGCCTTCTTCACCGAACATGGATCTCCTGAATTAAAAAAAAAAATCTGAATTAATTTAACTTCCATAGGCAACATTATAATTTAGTGCAAAACTCAAAATGTTGATATCAATCAGAGTTATTTTTGGGGCTCCCAGAATTTATTGTCTGCCTCTTGATTAGTCCTGAGTGCCGAATTCCTGCACGGTGCCTTCTACCCAGGAACACAAAGACGGAAAAAGTCAGCACCGTCTATTTGTGATAATGAAGTCACTCCACCCCACCCCCACCCCCACCCTGAGTTGGGCACAGCTTGAAGGAAAGCCAAGGTTTATGTAAAAAAAAAATTTTTTTTTTTAAAGAGCGAGCAAGAAAGTAATGATCTGTTACTTTTTCCAGGGAAGCTTGTGGCTGGAATGTTTCTCCCAGCTCATCGATCTGCAAATTAACGTCTAGGGCTTGGGGCCCCTTTATAATATTGTTTCCTGTCCATTAGGGCCAGAGCAAGGTCAGAGTAGGCGTCAAGCGCGTGCGACCCCGTCTGAATTGACAGTGATTGCGTGGGCTTCTGGGCCACCCTAATGCTAATTAATCCTGGGTCTCCACATGCTACGTCTTGTAATGATTGATGGCCCAGACTGGAAAATGGGTAAAATTTGCATTTTTTATACAGAACCAACTCGGCAGGGAAATAAAAGAGAGCACTGGGTGTGAGGTTTGGCAAACAAAAACTCTTTGTACCTTGACGTTTCAAAGGATGAGTATGTACTATAATTCCCTTTATCGTTTTGCTGCCTTACTGTGTTTATTCACATTTACTCCTATATCCCTATGAGCGCTCCGTTTGTGGAAGATAATACTCTACCTGCACGGTGCTAGAGGCTTCTGGTGTAAAGGGTTAGTGCTAAGTGAATCCCATGTATGTGATAGAAGATATCAAGAACAGTACTTGAGGAAAAATTTCTTTGTTGCATTTTTAAACTATACTCTTTGGGGCGCCTGGGTGGCTCAGTAGGTTAAGCGTCCGACTTTGGCTCAGGTCATGATCTCACTGTGAGTTCGAGCCCCTGACAGCTCGGAGCCTGGAGCCTGCTTCAGATTCTGTGTCTCCCTCTCTCTGCGCCACCCCTGCCCCCCACTCATGTTCTGTCTCTGTTTCTCAAAAAAATAAATAAAAGTTAATTTTTAAAAAATAAATAAATAAAATCTACTCTTTTCTTATTGGTGCGTTTTATAAAAACATTAAGAGGGAGAGATTTTAAAATATACTCTTGGCTTGTTGGCGCCTTTTATAAAAAGATTAACAGGCAGAGACAAAGAAAATGAACCAAAGCAGGGAAAAATTATCATTAGATCGAGATAATTCATCTTTGTGAAGTTCATGGTAGACATCTTTAAGTTTATATTCAGTACTTGATTTTCCCAAAGTCACACATCGTTTCACTCCGTCAACTTTACCCTTTCCCTAATGCCATAACCTTAATTTTTTCTAAGAATTACCTTTCTGTTATTGTGCTAGAAAGACAAAACTTCACTTAAGTTTACAATAATTGCTCATTTGGGGTTCATCAAAGTCCCAGATGAACAAGATGAGCTAATAAAATCACCCAGGAAGGAGATCAATTCCCCCCAGTCTGGATGACAGGGGCCAAGCCTGAGACAAGTTACTCTCACCATGCAGGGGATCCCCAAAGCGACAGTGTTTGTGATGTCACACATCCCCGTGTTTGCAAGCATCGTCACCGGGAGGGGTAAAGTAGACCAAACATCTGGCCATTTGGATGGAATTTACACTAGTCACACGCACACATTTTAAGAGGGTCATAAAGACATCGCCAGCTGCACTCAGTTTCCTGATTTTTAGAAGCAGCAAGAATTGATACAGGAAATAAGATGGTTTTTTTTTTTTAATTTCTGAGAGAGAGAGAGTGAGAGAGAGAGCAGTGGAGGGTCAGAGAGAGAGGGAGACTCAGAATCTGAAACAGGCCCCAGGCTCTGAGCTGTCAGCACAGAGCCCGACGCGGGCTCGAACCCACAAACTGTGAGATTGTGACTGGAGCCAAAGTCGGATGCTTAACCGACTGAGCCATCCAGTCGCCCCAAGATGGTGTTTTTAAAATGATCTCTCTCTACCCTGGAGTTGCCCTTTGCTTTATAATCCTGGGCCTGTCTTCTGGATCTCAGTTGGGGCATTTAACCCCTTTGGGCTGCAGGATTTTTCCCCTAATGTTCTCATGTAGTAAATTAATAGCTCTGTTCTTGGAATGATAGATAGCGTCTTCCAAGTTCTGCGTGAGGCTTCTCTGTTCTAGATTTTTAGCTTCCCTCTGATTTTTCTTCCACTGGAAATCTGTTCCTGGAACGATCCCTTCAGTTTCTGAAAGGGCTTTCCATCCACAGGCATGTTCTGAAAGGCCATTGGATACCGAGTTACATGTGTGTGAGGGAGAGGACCTTTCAAACACATCTTCCTCCGGTTTCAAGAAAGGGCGTCGGGGAGGCAGGGACGCCAAGGCCGTGGCCGCTGGGCGTCGAGACAAGATGGGGCCAACTGACTCCCAGCCAGAACAGCTGGTCTTTGCAGGACAGAACATTCGCCTTGAGTGTGCGGCTAAGGTTGGAACGTCCTCTCTTGAAACTTGTCCTTAGGAATGAAACGTTGCTTCTTTGTCAGCTACTCTGTTGGCTCCCGTGTTGAACCTTATTTCTTTTTTTTAATTTTTTTAAATGTTTATTTATTTTTGAGAGACAGACACAAAGCATGAGCAGGGAAAGGGCAGAGAGAGAGAGACACACATACTGAATCGAAAGCAGGCTCCAGGCTCTGAGCTGTCAGCACAGAGCCCGACACGGGGCTTGGACCCACGAACCGTGAGATCCTGACCTGAGCCGAAATCAGACGCCCAACCGACTGAGCCACCCAGGCGCCTCAGAACTTTATGTCTGATTTTTCTGATTTTTCAGGCAGGCTTCGCATGTGCTGGTGTGTGCGTGTCGAGGTCTTTGTACATATTAGATCTTATTAGAAGAGTGTACAACTTCTTCACCGCTGCACACGGGTGGTTCCCTGATGCATCTACCGTTGCATCCTGTTCTCTCGGAATGTTGCAACTTTGTTTTACGTGCTCTCCTTCCAGAATGAGTTCTTCATTTTTGGTGTCTGAAGCAGATCTCAATGTAGACCTGCCCACAGTGTGTGTGTGTGTGTGTGTGTGTGTGTGACAGAGAGAGAGAAAGAGAGAGAGAGAGGGACGTGAGGATATGATGAACATTGTTTCCTCTATTACTGAATTTTGTGTGTGTGTGCACAGTGTTGGTCTATGGGGCTACTTTCTACACCAACTTAATCCCTTCCTGCATGAATGCCTACTGACAAGTTTTAAAAAAGGTTGCCTAAAACCCTGTTTTCTAGTCATTCTTCCCGCTCCGAGCTATGATGCCGTGCTCCTCTGGTATATCCCTGGCCATGGCATTGGCTTTTTGAGAGCTCTGGCCTAGGAAACAGATGCTCACTTATTTAGGTAGGGAGGGAGACCCGCTCACCACACCCGTCCGTGCTGCACAAAGCTGTGCCACCGAAAATGCCCACTCGACATTGGCCTCGAGAATAACGAAATTCAGTGCAGTTAGTACAAAGTGAGAGGGAATCTTTCCTAGAATCCAACACACCTCCATCTTCATAACAGCACGGATATGAACACATGGGCTCCGTGGGTCTATTTTGCCCTCCAAAGGACTTAAAAAACACGCCCCCCTGGGGCACCTGGGTGGCTCTGTCAGTTGGGCATCTGACTTAGATTCAGGTCACGATCTTGTGGTTCATGAGTTCAAGCCCCCATCGGGGCTCTGTGCTGACAGCTTGGAGCCTGGAGCCTGCTTCCGATTCTGTGTCTCCCTCTGTCTCTGACCCTCCCCCTACTTGCACTCTGTCTCTCTCTGTTCCAAAAATAAATAACAATTAAAAACCCCCACCCCTCCCAATTGTTGGCAGTATCATTGTGAAAGCACCACAGGGATATCTGTTTGATTTGCTCAGGAATCCTTATCCACCTATTCCGGGGAATTCTCCGCCCTCTTCTTCTAGGGGGTCCTTCTAGACAAACGTGTGGTGCCCACCACCTGGGGAATCTCCAGTCAGGCGGGCCACTTGGGGTCTGCTGCGCGGCCACAGTGCTGAGAAATCACGTGCGCACTGTCTGCCCTGACTTCTTGCACACCTTGTTCTACAGAGTGTTGTTGGTTTCCTCTCCTTTCCTGATACTCTGGTGTGTCCTTCAGCCTCTACTGCAAACGTTCGGCTTCATTTCCATCTCCAAAGACAGGGGTCACCTCTTATTTCTCTGGTCAGGGACAGACACAGGCGTGAGGGCTGCGGTAGGCTGGAAAGTCAAGTGCTGGCTTTCTTTGGTCCCTAAGCATCATTTCTTGGACACACAAAGGACTTATGTTATGAAGAGGTGTTTGCCTTCCTACACTGTTGGTGGGAATGTAAACTGGTGCAGCCCCTCTGGAAAACAGTGTGGAGGTTCCTCAAAACATTGACAATAGAACTCCCCGATGACCCAGCAATAGCACTGCTAGGAATTTAACCAAGGGATATAGAAATGCTGATGCACAGGGGCACATGTACCCCAGTGTTCATAGCAGCACTCTCCACAATAGCCAAAACATGGAAAGAGCCTAAGTGTGTCAACAGACAAATGGATCGAGAAGATGTGGTTTATCTATACGATGGAATACTACATGGCAATGAGAAAGAATGAAATCTGGCCATGTGTAGCAACATGGATGGACCTTGAGGGTGTGATGCTGAGCGAAATAAGTGAGGCAGAGAAGGACAAATACCATATGTTTGCACGTATAGGAGGATTAGGAGGAACTTAACGGAGGACCGTGGGGGAGAAGAAGGGGGGAAATGGTGGGGGAGAGGGAGGGAGGCAAACCATGAGAGACTCTTGAATGCTGAGAACAGAGGGTTGATGGGGGTGGGGAGAGGGGAAGGGGGGGATGGGCATGGAGGAGGGCACTTGTGGGGATGAGCACTGGGTGTTATATGAAAACCAGCTTGACAATAAACTACGAAAGGAAGAAAAAAGAGGATGTTTGCCCATTCGTTTCCATTTGCTGGAGAGTGACTCTGTCATTTGAATAATTGTATTATGGAAAATAGATCTCCAGGTAACCCCTTGTCAGATCGCAGTGAAAAAACACTTTAGGATAGCAATTTGCATGGCCGAAAGGAAGGCTCTTGTTCAAATATTTTTGCCTAATGAAATTCTAATGATTTGTGTTCCTCAATTTAATTTGGCAACCTTCAGAAATCTCCTTAAAGTTACTAAATGACCCCATGCCCACCCCAAAAGTCTTTGCCTTTGGAGATGTATAATGAGCAGCTTAATATCCTTTATTTGAAGAGGAGTTCTCTCTAGTAATAAATGCCTCTGACTGCCTAGCTCCCCCCTAAGTAGGCTGCTTTATTTTTACATCCTGTAAGATATTCACGGGAAACATTTGAAAATATAAAATCCTTCATAGGCATCTCAGGTTATTAATATTACCTCCTTATAAATTCTAGTTTCCCAAACTGGCATTTATTAAATACCTTAAGTATGATTTTACTCTGCAGTTCGGATTATGCATAAGCTTCACGTTTGATTTATTTTTCTCAGAGATTAAAGGTGACGGATGACAGTTACGAGCTGCTGTTATTTAAAATACCTTCTCTCTGTAGCTCTTTCGCTGTCAATCGGCAGCTCTGAGAACCCAGGGAAACATAAAGTTGAAAGGGATGTTGGTGCAGAGGGGGGCACGCAGGCACAGAAGGAGAAGCAGGACCCCGGGAAGACAGGGGTGTCTGTAAATGCCGGCAGAGGCCTGGGGTGCAAGGAGCCCCGGGGATGCCGAGATGCAGGGGAGGGGCGAAGAGACATAAAGTTACTCTATGTTGTTCATATTTTCATTACTGAGTCCTTCTGCTGCTGGGGCCCCTGGCTGTATTTTTCATCTGGTTCAAGACCGTGGGGTCCTGGTCCTGTGTGGGGAGCCGTGTCCGGTCTGGGCTGGGTCAGCGCCACCGTTCCGCAGGGGTGAGGAGGAGCGAGGAGCCGCCCCTGGGGTTGGGATCCGTGGCTGCCTGACCGCTCAGGTCGTGAGCCCCACACAGGGTTAGTGGTGGAGCCTCCGGATGCCTACAGGAAAGCCGTGGGAAACAACGGGTGGCTGATAAAAGTAGAAAGGGTTAATAACAGTAATAGCTAATAGAAAACGTGGCTTAGACTATTCAAGGGTTCTATCTGCACAAGATGTGTCTTTTCCCAAAGCCCCTCTGTCTCCCCACAGCTCCTAGGAGACGGTCAGGAACTGTTTATAAATTTTTATACATTTTAATACATTGATAAAATTTATTTTTTATTTAAATAAAACAATTAAAAATGATGTTTATAAATGTATAAAATGTGGAAATATTTATTAAGTAAGTAAATATATGTATATGTATGTGTATATGTAAGTAGATCATCAGACTTTCCTAGTTTTATGAAATACAGAAATGTCCATTGTGTGGTGTGTGTGTGTGTGTGTGTGTGTGTGTGTGTGTGTGTAAGGCACTAAGATCCTTATTTTTTCAAACTTCAAAATATGTAGTTAGCTTTGCAGTTTCCTTTCAAGGACACAAAATTACTCCTTTTTCTTCTTCCCTGACCTGTCTATCTGAATATATAGGACATTCACATTAAGCAATTGAGTATGTTTCTGATTTGTAATATTTTGAGTATTTATTATAATTATTTTTTAACTTGAAGGTATACAGCCATAGTAAGTAATATTTGGAGAGAGACATTCTTTTTTTATTTTTAAAAAATGTGTTTATTTATTTTTGAGAGAGTGAGCGAGCAGGGGAGGGGCGGAGAGAGGGGGACAGAGGATCTGAAGCGGGCTCTACGCTGAGCCAGAGTGAGCCGGAGGGGGGGCTCAAACTCCCAAAGTGTGAGATCATAACCTGAGCCAAAGTCGGACACTCAACAGACTGAGCCACCCAGGAGCCCCTGTTTTTTACTCTTTTAGACATTACAGTCTTAGCATCAGAGTCCTCTGCTATACACAGGGCCCTAGGGCCGTGGGAGAGTTTCAGGCTTAAACCCATCAGTGCTTCTCTGGCACACTGAGCTGAGAATATGAGCAGGAAAAGATGTACGTACTTCACTTCTACAAGTTTCCATCCGCTAACAAAGGGCACTGGGCTGGGGGCTTTTTGCCCGTCACTCTTCTGGGTCAGGGTCACTGCACCTCTGTGGCAGCTTTCCCACTCAGATAAGGAACCAGACGCCCAGTCGGTCACTCAGAGGTGTGCAGAGGCTGCCCATATTCCCGGCTCGTTCTCATTCTCCAGCCTCTCCCCCTCCCGCCGCCCCGTTACCTGCTGCTCGTCGGATTTAGCTGCACAGTCTGGCAGAAGTGACCTGTCCCTTCCTTCCTGCCGGGAAGCACCACCCTCACCTGGATCTTGTGCAGTCAGGATGGCCCCTCCCCGCGTGCCCAGCATTCATCGTTCATCCGCTCTAATCCATCCCGAGTTCATCCATCAGCAAATTGGTTTTCCTCCGTGCAGTAGACCCATTTGGGGATGCCTGCCTGTCATCTACTCGCGTACAATAATCAGATCCTTTACGAACAAGGAGAATGGAGCGTGAAGAATAAGAAAGGTTGAGCATTTGAAAACCAAATTGAATCCATTGGAAAAACTGGATAAAATACAAATGGCTAAAAACGTATCCTGTCGAATTAGGTATAATAGATGACCATCATTTCGGAAAAAAAAATCATAAACATCCTGAAGCAATCTTTGCTCAGATCACTTCATGAAGTTCTCTGAGTTCTTGCCACATTGAAGAAGTAGAAGCGGGAATTGTATCAGGTGGTTAGAAGTACCGACCCCCCAACCCTCTCACCTGGCACCCTCAAAATCACATATAACTTCTGACTCTCCAGAAACATAACTACTAAAAACCTATGGTTGACTGGAAGCCTGACCGATAACACAATCAGCCACGCTTTCTGTGTTCTATGTATTACGCACTGTATTTTTACAATAAAGGAAGCTAGAGAAAAGAAAATGTCATTAAAGAAAATCATAAGGAAGAGAAAATACATTTATAGTACCTAGCTGTACTTACTGAAAAAGATTGTGCATCAGTGGACCTACGCACGTCAAAGCTGGGTTACTCAAGGGTCAACTGTATTCCATTCCGCCTTTGTCACAAAAGCAACCAGTAACAACACATAAGCAAACGGAGCTGGCTCTGTTCAAATAAAACTTTATTGACAAAAATGGGCTGTGGGCAGAATTCGGCCCCCGGGGCGGTAGTGTGCCATCCCGTGTAAGGCGCCTTAAAGACCGAGGCAGATCCTACTTACGGTCCCCGGTGCGTCCACAGATTCCCGGGAGGACCCCAGGTATTCACGAGTATTCTGGACATCACGGATGCCATCATTTTCACAAGTGAGTCCGCGAGCCCCTGACCAGTAGGAATGGCCACGCGTAGGTGATGTCTCCCTGCGCCCAAGCCTCATAAAGACAAAAGCCGCACCGTAAGCGTGGTGGCTGGGTCGGCCCAGAGCCAGGCTCTAGGTGATGATGAGATATGTCGACGGCGGTTTTCGAAGGTGACATCGTGGAACTACAGCCCCAGGTCAGGGACAAGACACTGGTCTACGAAGGTCCTGCTGGCCCAGGGCAGTGAGCACCCTATTAACCTTTAGAAAATTATGTCACTTGGGGCGCCTGGGTGGCTTAGTCGGTTGAGCGTCCGACTTTCACTTAGGTCATGATCTCACGGTTCGTGGGTTCAAGCCCCGCGTCGGGCTCTGTGCTGCCAGCTCAGAGCCTGGAGCCTGTTTCAGTCTGTGTCTCCCTCTCTCTCTGACCCTCCCCTGCTCATGCTGTCTCTCTCTCTCTCTCTCTCCTAGAAATAAAGAAAATATTAAAAAAAAAAAAAAAGAAAATTATGTCACAAAAATACTCTGGGAATTTAACAAAACCCATGTTCGAACAGCCCGGCTTTTGTAAATCTTTATTTTGCAGAATTGCCTTTAGATACAAAAGAAAGAAAAATATGCATGCATTATTAACATTTTTTTTCATAATTCAAAAGTAGACCCCAACAAATGACTTGCTTTAAATCAGAGGAATAACATGTCCAAAAGTTTGTATATATTTTGATTAGGTAATTATTACCATTGCTTGGAGCCAACTGACTCTTCTTGAAAAAACACCGTATAAAGTGGGTGGTTATTTTTTTTATTCAATAAATGCAAATTACAAATACTCTCTAAGCCATGTGTCCATAAGCAATGCTGTGCGAGGACACTTGCATGACATGAAGTCAGTCCTCCGACTTCGGAAATCTAGACGTAGCTGCTGATATAGAAGCACAATCACTTGGTTACCATGTTACTAACGGTGCTCATTCTGTCACACGTTGCCTCATTTGCTCCCCCCGACAATCCAGCAAAGAAGAACAGAGTCTGACAAGTTAACATTTTCAAATGAGGAAAAATGAGTTTCTTAAAAATTAAATTTCATGCCTAGTAAGTCGTAGAGCTGGAGAGAAGTCCCGCCTCTCTGACTCCCAGGCTGTGCTCTTTACGGGGCCTCCAAAGTCTGCCCGGCTGCCTCTTCACGGGCTGGGCGCACAGTGAGTGTCATTTCGAGTCAGGGCCAGTGCGGGGGCCCCTTGCCAGCCTCCACTGGCACAGCGTCACAAGGCACAGCCAACACCCAGCAGGACCAACGGTCATTAAGGAACCTCAGCTGGACAAAGGGTGTAGGATGCGGCAAACAGCTTTACCAAGGATCTAATTATCCCGAGATAACGATACGTTGCAAACAACATGTGCAAGGGTTTGGGTTTGTCGAGCGTTAAGAGGCCCTTTGGCTTTGGAAAGTACAGATTTGGTAAATGTAAACGCTGGAAATGTTCAAACCATTTCGACCGTTCTCTGTAGTTTCAAACCTATGCTGCCTTGTCAGGTAAGTAGGTGAATAGACACAAGCATGTATGTATACATACAGTACAAACTATATGTACATGTATACACACATGTATATATGAACACATGTACAACACACACATTTGTATATATATGCATGTCTATATGCATATGCGCATATATGTATAAGGTATGGAGATTTATATACTATGTATTAGTAAATATATAAAGTATATATTAGGTATGTATTTATGAATATATGCTTTATATATTTCTTAATATATAAATAAGAAATATACGATATGTAGACTAATTCATATTTATATATGCACGTGCATATATATATGCATACACGTGTATACATATTTTATATACTAATGGATCTATAGTCATGTATAGACTATGTATGTATAGCCAAAAATGGAGTTTACACTTTTTTTTAAAATTTTTGAAGTTTATTTATTTATTTTGAGAGAGGCAGAGACCGCATGAGTAGGGGAAGGGCAGAGATAGAGGGAGAGAGAGAGAGAATCCCAACTATCAGCACAGAGCCTGATGCGGGGCTCAAACTCCTGAAACTGGGATATGACCCGAGCTGAAACCCTGAGTCAAGACGCTTAACCGACTGAGCCACCGGGCGCCCCTGGGGTTTACACTTTCGACAGGACTTATTGTCACCGCACACGCGTCGGTGTAATGGAGACCGTGGGTCCCCCGGAGGAGGGTGCCGACGAGGCGGAGTATCTCCACGGCCTGGAGCCAACCGCCCTGTCGACACACTCGCTCGCCCCAACCTTCCCTTGAGTTTGTGAGCCTGGGACAGACAGGGGCCCGGGAGAGGGCGCAGAGGGGTCCGCAGGGCAGAGGGCGGGCGGAGGAGAGGGCCAGGGAAAGGGGCGCCCCCGGCTGCACTGGGGGGCAGCGGCTCAGAGAGGGGCCGGGGAAGCCCAGCAGCAGGCCTGGGCCTCCACGCCCCCCGGGGAAGGGCGCCTGCTGGGGCTGCGGGTCAGAAACACGTGTGGGGCCCCTGCCCGTGGCCGCAGCTCCATGGAGCCCCCGGCCCTTGACCGAGACCCCTGTGGCCTATTTTGTGCCGTCTGTCATCCTGAAACCAGCACATCCCGTGAGCCCCACTTAGACGACGGAGAGGCCTGTCCCTGTCCCGGTAACAATGGCCATTTCCAAATAAACGCCCGAGCCCCGCAGCCCGTGGGCGAAGTCAAGCACGTGGCCCGTCCAGGGAGAGAGGCGCTTGAGACACTGGCTATTAAGGACTCCCCGCTTTGTGTGCTTTAAAAAGGGTGTTATTTTCTATGGCTGAGTATTCCGGCAAAGAATCCCGTGGTTTCCGAATATGAAGAGCATTTTAAAAGTTTAGTGTTTGAATCAGATATTGCCAAAATAAAACCTTTTCTGTCTCTCAATTACTGAAAAGTAGTGTTTCTCCAAACGACATACCCTAGCGGTCCGCGTTCTGTTTTCTAAAGAATATTGGCTTCGGTTGCAAATGTTTTCCAAAGGAAATGCTGCGAAGGTTCTCTGAGGATTAAGCACACATTTTTCTCAGAGCTCAAGTTAACAGCCAAATCCTGGAGCCTCGGGAAGGACTTCAAAGGCGGGCAGCGCCCCCTGGTGGAACAGTCCATGGGCCTTCGTGCGCGCCTCCCGGTACTGCCTGCATCCACCATGGTGGGACATCTGCAGGTGGCTTGAAGGGGCTGTCACAGCCCTGACCCCCAAGATCCGCCAAGAAACCCCAAATAACCGTACACCCAGAGTGGATACGAACCAAAGTGTTCGCCAAAGTGTTGTTATTGTATGAGGCTCATGCCACCCAAAATCCAACGACTGTATTTTCTTTTGCGAATTCAGCAATGCAAATTCTGAATGTAGCTCATTGCTCTAAACTCTGCTCATCTCTTTATATTTTTAACTCTTTAAAAAAAAATTTTAAATGCTTTATTTACTTTTGAGAGAGAGACAGCATGAGCAGGGGAGGGGCAGAGAGAGAGGGAGACAAAGAATCCGAAGCAGGCTCCAGGCTCAGAGCTGTCAGCACAGAGCCCGACGCAGGGCTCGAACCCACGAACCGCGAGATCATGACCTGAGCCGAAGTCAGACGCTTAACGGACTGAGCCACCCAGGCGCCCCATAATTCTTCAGTAACATTCAATGTGTGGTTGGGGAGCTGTAAATGAAGTCAGGATTATCAAAACTAGTAATGAGAAGCAACTTCATTTTTGTGTTTGGCAAACCTCGCCATCTGATGGCATGAAACACCTTGTCACATCTGAAATCGATGATAATTAGAAATGATGGATTATTTGCAAGAAAGCTACACAGATGTCGGTACAGGAGGCCTGCTCCCAAACCCAGAATAATGCATGAGCGATCCAATATCGACCAAGTACATACGAAGTCTGTGCGATGCGTCAGCACTGCTCGTGGTGTGGGACGTATTAGACTAAGTAACGAAAGACGGGATGAAGTAATTGCATTGCGCCTTTGATATGAAATAAGGGGACTCATTCGGCGGGGGTGCCTATAAGTCTGACTGTGAATCATCTCTTCTGTAGACAGTCACTTTGATCCGGGGAAGGGGGGCAGTGGTGTTTAATCCGTATGCTGCAGCAGCCCCGTGCCCCACATCGGAACACCCACCAGGAACGATACACCAGATTCGGAAGAGTGGTTGTCTGCCAGTGCAGAGAAAGCGCTGGGGCTTGGGGAAGGGCACTTAGGCGCCTGCAGCTGTTGAGTAACCTCCAGTATTGGGGTGTCGGTTGGGGTCTTCCGAGAGTACAGGGTGTTATCGGGAAACGTCTTCCCTCTCAGAGAGAGTTTGTAGTAAAATAATAATAAAATGTCAGGAAGAGACGGCCAGCCACTAACTCATACAGTGACCAACCGTGTGACAAAGGGCCTCATGGTGACGAGTGCTCAGGTAAAGACCCCACTGTTAGGTGACAGTGTTCCCGTGATCTCGGAGTGCCCGGCCCCCACCTCCGCACAGTGCAGAGGTCAGGACACGGCCGCGGAGCCCTGCACGTGGCTCGGGGGCATCAGGGACGGTGCTGGGTCTCCCACCCGCCTGTGTCACCCAACCTTGGTTTCTGCTCTCAGAGTCGGCCATCTGTTCCCTAAATTTGCTCACAGCCGAACACCCTGCACGAATCCCACGGACAACGGGACACTCACTAGATTCTGTGGACGGCACGCATCTGTGTGAGCAGGTTCTGGTCCGGACCCAGAGGCTGGGCGTCACCCCAGGAAGTGCCTGGGGAGGAGGTAGCAGAGTGTCAGGGGCACTTCGGGCTGGCAGGTGCCTCATGCAGCGCCCCCCCAACCCGTGGGACCAGGGGTCTGCAGGGACGGGGGTGTGTCTGAGGAGCCTGTCGTGGCCGGGACAGGGGCTGGCTCAGGGCACGGCAGCCTAGGAAGGTGAAAGTTGGGTTGCATTAAGGATATTGGAGGCCGGGTGAATTCCCAGATTCCAGATCGCAGGCCGGGGACTGGGCTCTGCCCCAAGCATGATCTAAGCCAGGTCATTGGAGGGGACCCCCCGACCCCCAGCCAGATTGGGGTGCTGGGCTGCTAACAAGCAGGAGATGGGAAGCTGCCCAAGGGAGGGACAGGCAGAATAGGGAAGGACATGGTCACGGAGGGGTTTCCGACGTGCTTAGTGGATTTTATTAGATTTTCTATGTAATTTGTATGCTCCTGATGGCTACTCTACCAGATGTAAGAAATTTATATCATTTCTAGATTATTGAGGATATGTGGCTTCTGGTTAGGTCTGCTTGTTTTTTTATTTTATTTGTTTCAGGGGGATGTTCTGAATGTAAACGGAGGCTTGATTGTAGTCTATGGATGCAAGTGTATGGTTTCTCACCTTGAACGTATTTTACATCAATCAGTCTCACTTCGGTTGCTGCACCCCGAGAGAAGTCTCCTTTCGTCACAGAGAATAACTTTTAATCCACAACAGGACCTGATTTCTTGACAGGATCTAACCCTCGTTACCTAGCTTATAGATAGCAAGGATTACACTCTGACATTCGTTTGAGATCATTGATTTTCCACACTTTGTTGAGCACAGTTCATAATCCGTGTTGACACAGGAAACGCTTCAGCCTCTCTTTCTCTGGAACATCCCCTCTGCCTTTTGAGCCCAAATTCCCTCAGAGGAGTCCTCCTCCCCTGGGGACACAGGTTTCTCTGGTGGCTTTAGGTGGCTGGCTGGTTTATCTCTCGCGCGCAAGGACTCGGCGGCTGGCAGATAGGGGGATGCCCTGCTTGTCGCTCAGCATTTCTGGAACCTTGCTTTCAACCCTCCTAAAATGCTCCAGCTTTGACACTCTGGTTATACCATCTGTCCCCACCCATGTTTCAGTCCCCTGTAGGCTCCCGGGTCATTCCTTCCACATTTCTTGAAATTTTAGCTCTTGGCCACTTTTGTGATCTTGATTCCCTTCCCGATCTTGGTATAAAAGGTTCTTCTCTGCAAGGAGACTTTGCGCTGCAGGTGGTGTGTGGACTGATCTGGGGACCTACGTGCAGGAATGCTGATGTACAGGAAGCCAATCTATTTATTAAATTGCTATTATTTGCCAACTGAGTGTCATGGCCAATGCTATCAAATATCAAAGGCCCCTATGTGTCCGGGCAGCCGGATTACTGCCTTTGGTCAGTTTGGTTACTCTCGTTCCCACACCGTGATCCTAAAGACCACAAAGAAATAACGCATCTTGATAATAGGCAAAAAGTCACCTTTAAAAAATGTTTATTTATTTATTTATTTGAGAGAGAGAGAAGGACAGAATACTAGTGGGTGAGGGGCAGAGAGAGAGGGAGACACAGAATCTGAAGCAGGTTCCTGAGCTGTCAGCACAGAGCCCGACGCGGGGCTCAAACTCATGAATCATGAGATCATGACCTGAGCCGAAGTTGGATGTTTAACTGACTGAGCCACCCAGGCGCCCCAACACATTTTTAAAAATTAAAATGCCACAAATAAGGACAGAACCATACATTGTATTTCCTCATTTCTCTCTGTAATTGATACTCCATTTATAGCTTCCAAAGTCTCAGGAGCATTGGACGAAGCATTAAGAGGAAAGGCAGGTCAATGGGAACTACATGCTCGGCTTATTTTATGGGGAAGCGTGAGGAGCCACACGGGCTGCGCGGCGCTGCACACCATAGCGTCTGTGTCAATATCTCGGTCTTTATGAGCACATCAAACAGGTGGCAGGAATGAGGCGTGCTAGAAGTGCCATGCTAAGTGTCTGACACACTCAGGGTGCAGGTACACACACCGTGTGTGTGTGTGAACGAGTGTGCACCTTTATAATCCCGTACAGCAAGGTCACTTTGCTGAAGGAATGAACCCACCTGGCATGACACCAATTTGGGGAGACTTACATCTCAGGCTGATCTCCAGATGCCGCCCCCCATGTAAGTGAAGGTCTTTCCGGTGCCCGTATTAAGGATGAGCGAGGCTGCCAGGAAAGTTAATCACGACTGAGGAGGAGAGCAGTTTGCCGCACAAACTCTGTATGTACGTTAAGCACGACCTTGGGCTCCTGCCAGCCACTGATAGCCTATGACTCTGTGGTTTCTAGAATGTGCTGTGGTTTTTTAATACTAGCAGGGAATCGATTTTTTAAAATACGTTTAATTGTTCCGGATACATTCACTTTAATTTTATTTGTGTTCCTTCACCTAAAGGAATTTCTGTTTCTGGCCAAGATAAGATAACAAAGCCTGAATTTACCTTTCTGGCTTCGACAACATGGACAAGAGGAGAAAATCCATGAAACGGGAGTTTCGGACGTTGGGCGTCAGGCAGTGGGACGGCGGTCCCGGAGAGGGGAGAGTAAGGGCTGCCCGAGAGGGTGTCCAGGCTGCGAGGTGGAAGCGGACGGCCAGGCAGAGCTTCGGGAGACCAGGGCTTGTGGGGCTGAGAAGGGAGAGCTGCAAGAATTCTATGTCCTTACTCATTCCCCATCGTACAGGGGCTCGAACTCAATGCCGGCCATAGACCCGGGCTGCTCAGGAAATGTAGGAGAAAATTTTGTCAGCTGACACGCAAGTCAGAGGGTCCTTTACTACACACAACGCACGAATACAAGCATGCATCTGACTTAAGAAAATTAAGACCTGCTGTTCAAAAGCAGCTGTTAAGGGAATAAATAGACAAGACATAGGCAGGTGTAAATGCTCTGAATGTTGCATGCGTCTGACACAGGGCCTGCGTCCACAGCACAGAAAAACTCCCCTCAAATAATATGAAGCCAGGTAACCTAACAAAAAACATTTTTAAAGGATGGAAAATTGGGATGCCTGGGTGGCTCAGGCAGTTAAGCGTCTGACTCTTGATTTCGGCTCAAGTCATGATCTTGAGGTTCGTGGGATCAAGCCCTGTGTCGGGCTCTGTGCTGACAGTGCAGAGCCTGCTTGGGATTCTCAGTCTCTCCTCTCTCTCTCTCATTCTCTCTCTGTCTCTCACTCTCTCTCCCTAGCTTGTGCTCTCTTTCAAAAGAACCAAATAAACATTTAAAAAGTAAGATGTAAAATAAAGTCTGTAAAGATGCTAAACATCATTAGCCACAGGGGAAATGCAAATTAAAACCACAAGAGACACCACTCTGCTGCTATTACTATTAAAAAACCCCAAGTTAGGGGCACCTGGGTGGCTCAGTAGGTTGAGCATCTGACTCTTGATTTCAGCTCACGTCATGATATCAAGGTTCAGGGCTGTTAGCACAGAGCCTGCTTGGGATTCTCTCTCTCCTCTCTGCCCCTCCCTTGCTCTCCCTCCCTCTCTCTCTCTGTCTCTCAAAATAAATAAATAAATAAACAAACAAATAAACAAACATTTTAAAAAAAGATTTTAAAGAAGAATACCCAAGATTAAAACCAGTGACCATGTCAACTCTTGGTTGGGCTGCAGGACCACTGTGACCCTCAGACCTTCCTTGTGCAGATGTAACAATGCACTTTCTTTGGAACGTGTGGAATCAGTCTGGCGATTTCTTTTTTAAAAGTGGCATATGCGCTTACCTTATGACTCAACTACTACACCCCAAAGTGTTTACCCAGGAGAAATAAAAGGAGGTGTTCACACATTTTATGTGACTGTGTACAGATTGATCACTGGAAACATCTCCAAGGTCCATCAACAGGTACGCAGATATGTGGCAGCGCAGCCTTAGGACGGAGTCCTTACTACTCAGCAGTGAGAAGGAATCGACAATCGCTCTCCCCAACCACAGGAGGGGATGTCCAAACAAATGTGCTGAGCGGAAGGAGGCAGGCAAGAGGGGCTGCGTCATTCCATTTGTATAAACTTTAAAATATGTCAACTAATCGGGGTGCCTGGGTGGCTTAGTCAGTTAAGCGTCCGACTTTCGCTTGGGTCATGATCTCGCAGTTCGTGGGTTCGAGCCCCGCGTCGGGCTCTGTGCTGACTGCCAGCTCAGAGCCTGGAGCCTGTTTCAGAGTCTGTGACTCCCTCTCCCTCTGCCCCTCCCCTGCTCATGCTGTCTCTCTCTCTCTCTCCTAGAAATAAATAAAAATATTAAAAAATAAAATAAAATAAAATATGTCAACTAATCAACAACAGGAAGCCAATCGGCAGTTGCTGAGGGCAGAAGGAAAGAGTCTGGAAGGGACAATGAGAAACGCTGAGAGCCACGGACACATGTCTTCTTGATCGTGGGAAAGCTTTCGTGGACGTAAATGTAGAAACGGATCCAGTTGTACGCTTTAAATATACAAAATTTAATACTGGTCAATTACAATTCAATAATGCTATCAAAAGGGATAATTTTGAAGGGTGATACAACGTCATTTAGATGGGGAGAAATAAATTACTCTGTGAGAACGCACCCCTAACTGGGTGACTAAATGGCTTTCCTGCCCTGCGATTGTGGTAAAATATGCAAGATTGAAAGTATTGCTTTCCTGGAACAATTCATTTAGGAACCCATCAGATTCAAATTTTGGAGAGTCTATCCACTGCCTAAAGGAAAACAGAGTAAGGATTCATCATGTAATTTTTAGCTTAGGGTTGAGCTGATGAATTTAATTTCCCAATTTATTTTCTGGAAACATGATTTGCATCTATGAATACATGTTCAGTGGCATTTTTAATATTGCCTTCAGTGTTACTCACGCAGTGGTAATAAGAGAGACGCCATCGTGTCTAGGGCCTCGTTCAGTCTCTGCTACCTGGTGCCGTTCAGCTAGTGCTCTGAGTGTCACACGTTAGACTCAGGCTGGTGAGGACTTCATGGTAGAAGGGTGAGTCGCAGTACTGGCTTTCTATGTATTCTGCTAACATGGAGTTTCTTCTGTGAAACAAAAATGATTTAGGTGGACGCCTACAGCGTCTGTAAGGATGCATAATCACTCTTGTCTTAGCTCGGCGCGGTAAATTTGGGGCAGCAAGGTGCAGGGCCACGCCCACCCCTCCTATGTCCAAAGCGGATGTTAATAATCACTCCTAACTTGGGGCGCCTGGGTGGCTCAGTCTGTTAAGCGTCCAACTTCGGCTCAATTCATGATCTCGCTGTTCGTGGGTTCGAGCCCTGCGTCAGGCTCTGTGCTGATAGCTCAGAGCCTGGAGCCTGTTTTCAGATTCTGTGTCTCCCTCTCTCTCTGACCCTTCCCTGCTCACGCTTTCTCTCTCTCTCTCTCAGAAATAAATAAAAACATAAGAAAAAAAAGAAGGTAATTAAAAAAAATAATCAGTCCTAACTCTCTGACACAAAGCTCTGCTCTCTGACCTCCTCTCACCAAGTAACCTGAGGCAAACCTCTCTCTGGGGGGTATGGGGGGGGGAGTGTGCATAGAAGCTCGAGCCCAATTCACCAACTTAGCTCTGGAGAATTCTGCAGACGTCGAATGTGCAGTTGGTGCCAAATGCAGCAGGTGTCCAATAATCAGAAGACTTATTAAAATAGCAATAGCAATTCATGTCCTTTCATATAAATTCCTTTTTTAGTATCAGTGTAATATACATTCTCTAGAGAAAATTTGGAAGACATCAAAAAGTACATAGGAAAGTGATTATTAGGGGTGCCTGGGCAGTTCAGTCAGTCATTATCTTGTTCATCATGGGATTGAGCCCCACGTCGGGCTCTGTGCTGACAGCTCAGAGCCTGGAGCCTGCTTCGGATTCTGTGTCTCCCTCTCTCTCTGCTCCTCCCCTACCCCCTGTCTCTCAAAAATAAATAAATATTAAAAAAAGAAAAAAAGAAAAGTGATTGTTACACCGAATCCCACCATCCATGTAAAAACCCTAATGCTATCTTGAAGTCAATTTCTTTAGATAGTTTGGAATTCACATATGGGGGTGATAAGATGATCTAAATGCATGTCTGCGTCCTGAAGAGTACACATTTCTTCCAAGCTCAGTGGTGACTTAGAAGACTACTTGCAAATGACTCAAGACATCAAATTTGTCTGCTATTTACTGGATGGATCCCTGTCTGAAGGGAGAGCTGGATCCAAAGAAGCATATGTGCACAGCACACTTGCTGGCGGACAGGACCCGGGGCGGCTCCCATGCTCACTTTTAGGGGTGGGTGAGAAGAAAGGCAGCAGGAAAAGTCCAGGAAGGTGAGCAGTCATTCAGTTCTGTCATGAATGAGAGGTTATTACAACAACGAGGTATATTGGGGGAAATGCATATGAGGCCAAGACACGTTTGAGTAGAATATTCATCTTCTGTGATGCTAGGTGACAGCATCCATAAGCTACTCCAAGGGCACTGGCTCTCCAGTACTTCGTAGCCATTCTTACCAGACACCCGGTTCCTTGAGGTTAGAGACGCCCTTGTTCAGCATCGTGTTTGCGTACCTAATAGGGTGTCCAGGGAAGGGTGGTTCTTGGGTCCAGCAAGATGGGTGAGGCCATGCTGGGTTACTGATCCTCAGGTCTCCGCAGCTTAAAGATGGTCTTGCAAACCGTGGCCCGAGAGCCAACTCGAATCTACCTACTGCTTTTATAGAGTCTGGCTGGAAGGCGCTGTTCCCAAGGCTTCACTTAACTTTCAAGGTGCTTGCCCACGCGAGAGCAGAGGCGATGGATCACAGCAGAGACCATCTGGCCTAAAGTCTGCAATATTTATCTGGCCTAAGAGAGCTATCTATCTATCTATGCTTCATTTCTAGAAGTTTAATTTGGGTCTTTCTTTCCATATCTCTACTAACACATGTACCTGCAGTTCCTTGGGCACATGGAGCACCTTCACAACAGCTATTTTAATAGCTTCTGCTGATTCTATGCTGTCTCATCTCTGTGTCTATTTCTATGGATTGATGTTCTCCTCCTTACGGATCATATTTTTCTTTGCATCATGAACGACATGTGAGTATGGCCAGTTGTCAGTAGACACGAGAACTGCCTGATGACAGCCCACACCGTAGGAGGCATGGGCAAGCTGTCCAGCCAAACCTGGGCCAAGCCACCAGCCTGCAGAATTGTGAGCAACGCTCACAGAATGTGCTCTAGTTCATGATTGCTCTTTTAAGCCACTTAGGGTTTGGTTGGTTATCAAAACCTAATTGAGATACCTGGTAATTACTTAGGAAAACAGTGAATGAATATCTCACAACTTTGAAAGAAAACTTTATTTTATTTTTTAAATGTGTATTTACTTATTTGGAGAAACAGTGGGAGACAGAGAGAGAGAGAGAGAGAGAGAACAGAGAGGGGCAGAAAGAGAGAAAGACAGAGAATCCCAAGCAGGCTCCAGGCTGTCAGTGCAGAGCCCGACGTGGGGCTTGAACCCACGAACTTTGAGATCATGACTTGAACCAAAATCAAGAGTCGGACTGTTATCCACTTACACCCCCGCCCACGGCATCCCTGAAAGAACATTTTAAAGTGGGAACCCTCTCTATTACTTGCGTTTGTGCATGCACATGCGGCGTGGTGTCGATTTTTACATGTTTACCGCCCTGTGTTTCACAGGAAATATAATTCTTCCTGCTGAGGCTGCCATGTAGCCTTCAGGTATTTTATAAATGTCACTTTGGCAAATGATGGGCACAGGTAGTTCTAGCTGGAAGAAACGTTAAGCATCACCTCCTGCAGGGTCCTGAGTCGAGAGATGGCTACCTGGGCAGCCAGAATGGACAGGGTGACCTCCTGGAAACCACACGGTCACTTGGAGGCAAAGTCAGCATTCGAACCAAGAGATGGAGCAACCGGGTTATTCCTGGGAGCAGATCCTTGGGAGTGACCTGGAGGCAGATACGGGTGCAAACCTTGGCGGTGACGGTGGATGTGATGGTGGTGGTGGCCGTGATGTCTGTGGTCCAGCGCGGCCTTGACAGCAAAGAAATACGGTAAAACTATCAGGAGCCATAAAAGGGGGGAGGGTTATTCTATGGAAGTGGGCGCCTGTGATGGCTCATGTCCACAGAAGGGCAGGAAAGGCACCCATTTCATTCCTTGGATGTCAAAACCAAACGTATACACATCCCAACTCATCGCCAGGGTCACTGTCATGCACTCCTTTAAGTGGGAAAAGAAAACAGGAGCAGAAGAAAAAGGAAAACATTTCGTTACTAGAAAACAGCACCTCTCTTCACTATTTAATACAAGTATTTCCTTCTTGGAACTTACTCAGTTTTGTGTTAACATCTGATACCGTCTGTCTTTCTACTTTCTTGAGGGTCTTAGATTCCCTCTTTTCTTTTTTCCAAGGGAGAGAATGTTTACTGTTCTGACGGCATCAAGATGACCGAGAAGAAGGCCACGCAGGCTGCAGTGCAAAACCACAGCTCATCCATCCCCACCATTTCCACAAATGCCGTGCGTGTGTGCGCGCACGTGTGTTTGTTTGTGTGTGACAAGAAGTTCACATTTTTGCTCATTACCTTTCTTGCAAATAGGGAAACAGTGATTTCATTTCTCACTAAATCTTCCCATGTAAATGGCTGACAGAGAAAACCCACGCAATATAAATAACTGTACATCAAAGGTTTTGTTAAAAAGGTATCGAAGAGGAAGAAAAATCACGGAAGTCACAGCGACAGGCTCACAATGTGACAAATAAAAAGAATCGTGGCCACCTGCTCGCTTATTTCCACGAAAAGGCTTTTGCAAGTGCTGTTAATTAATTCGGGGGCAGAGTCAGGGGAAACAACTCAAGTCTTAATTTTTAGGCTTTTACTGAAACCCGCTCCTGCCCGGCCGTGTGCCTGTTGTCTGAACGGCACGCGGTCATCCAGAACTGACCGGGAATGAGGGGCAGCAGATGTCTTTTCAAATTCAGAAGATGCAGGGGATTCAAAGAACAAATGGGGTATTGCTTTTAGTAGAGGAGATGCGGTAAAAAGCTACTGGCTTGGCCTCTGAGAGGTTCTCACATACCTTGTGGAGCTGAGCATTATAGCCCCGCAAATGAGGCCTATGCTAGAAAACTGCTTCCGGTCAGCAGAGTTCAGCGCAGGCTCCGAATGCCATGACCAGGCTGCAATAGAGTTCGGTCTGTAAGACGCGGGTGCATCGTGGAAACTCGGCCCGACACCCGTGTGTCATAAATCAGAGAACCACGGTAACCTCCTTCATTGTTGCCTGTTAAAATTGGTTTGGGATCGGGGCGCCTGGGTGGCTTAGTCGGTTAAGCGTCCGACTTTCGCTTAGGTCATGATCTCGCGGTTCGTGGGTTCGAGCCCCTCGTTGGTCTCTGTGCTGACTGCCAGCTCAGAGCCTGGAGCCTGTTTCAGTCTGTGACTCCCTCTCTCTCTGACCCTCCCCTGCTCACGCTATCTCTCTCTCTCCTAGAAATAAAAAAAAAAAAAAAAAAAAATTGGTTTGGGATCTTATCTTTTGCACATGTGACGTCATATTTACAATGTTATTTGAAACCGAAATTACTTAACAATTGAAAGCAACGCTGTTGTAACTCTCCCACCTCACAGATCTCCTTAGGGACAGGTTTACGTGTCCGTGGAAATAACACTGAAATACTCAAATGTTTTGTTTTTAATTTTTTAATGTTTATTTATTTTTGACAGAGTGCGAGAACACAAGCGAGGGAGGGGCAGACAGAGAGGGAGACACAGAATCCGAGGTGGGCTCCAGGCTCTGAGCTGTCAGCACAGAACCTGACGCGGGGCTTGAACTTCTGAACCAGGAAATCATGACCTGAGCCGAAGTCGGATGCTTACCTGAGTGAGCCACCCAGACGCCCCTAAACTTTGAGTGGCATAGGGACTGAGCAGCTTGTTTGTCTTATTTTTTATTTACATGGTCTACTTGATTTTCCTAAAATGATTGGCTATTAGGGGATTTTTACATGGTACTTTATAGTATTAATAAAACAGTAATATCACATGATATTTCACATCAAATATTTTGGAAAGGCATGTGTGGCTGATGTGCCATTGGGCTGTGGTCAGGTCTCCCTTTAGGAAGGACAGTCACTGGCAGGTGCCTGGGGTGCAGCCGGTTGTCCCCTGTGCCCCTGAGCAGCACAGCTGGGGGCGGGCCAGGCCGTGTCACCCAAGCGGACACCTGTCCCTGGCGGGGTTCTGTGCACAGGGGCCCCAGCCGGGCTGGCCCGTGCTCCCAGCACTGCGCTCGGGTCTGGGGTCTGCCCACCTGACCCTCTCCGGGGGCAGAAGCCATACCTGCACGACAGTAAGTGTCTCCCTTCCCACCGAGCCTCCCTTCCCCTCCCCTTCACAGGCGGCACTCGCAAGGGACGTCCTCTGTGCCCTGAAGTCCATGTCCTGGAGGACTGAGGCTGACGTTAGGATGGGTCCCCACTTCAGGGGACACGCCCAAGCCTTGTCCCCTACGGTCGCTGTGTGGTCCCACCTGTCTTCCCCGTTGTAACTCAGTCTGATGGACAGAAGATGGACTTCGTGGAGGTGATTAACTCCCATCCACCGATACTCACCTCCTGGGACTCATCACTCACTTGGTCTCACATTCTTTCATTCCCTCAAAAGTCTGGAAAACATGACTTACCCCTGAGCAGTCCTGGAGCGGAGGATGCGTTTGCAGCAGAAATGGATGGAGAGTGTGGTCGCCTCCTCCTGAACCCCTTCCTTTGTCAGCCAGAAACCTTCCCGGGGAGCTCAGCCTGGCACGTCGGCTTGCACACCCGTGACCCGCAGGTGTGGGCCCTGTAAGGGCCACAGGTGCTCCTGTAAATGCAGAGTCGCCGCACAAAGTTCAAGATCACGGCGTGAGCCGAAATCAAGAGTTAGGCGATTAACCCACTGAGCATTTGGACAAACAGACAGAAATTCTTGGCCCAAACTTCTCGCCTATAAATTCTATTCTATTCTATTCTGTTCTGTTCTATTCTATTCTATTCTATCCTATCCTATCCTATCCTATCCTATTCTATTCCATTCTATTTTTTTCTTTTTTTTTTTTTAAATGCTTTATTTATTTCTAGGAGAGAGAGAGAGACAGCGTGAGCAGGGGAGGGTCAGAGAGAGAGGGAGTCACAGACTGAAACAGGCTCCAGGCTCTGAGCTGGCAGTCAGCACAGAGCCCGACGCGGGGCTCGAACCCACGAACCGCGAGATCATGACCTTAGCGATAGTCGGACGCTTAACCGACTAAGCCACCCAGGCGCCCCTCCATTCTATTTTTTTCAATTAATGTTTGTTTATTTTTAAGAGAGAGAATGTAATAGGGGAGGGACGGAGAGAGAGACAGTTCCAGGCTCGGAGCTCACACCCTGGAGCTGCTTCAGATTCTGTCTCTCCCTCTGTCTCTGCCTCTCTTCCACTCGCGCTGTCTCTCTCCATCTCTCAAAAATGAATAAACATTAAAAAAATTAAAAAGAAAAAAGAAAAACCGTTCTGTACGCTCCCCGACGGATCCCTTCCACAAGCTGGAAGTCCCCTTCCCCGTCCAGATGCCTCCCTGTGTGTTTCTCTCCTGCTTCCTTCGCCCCTGATTCTCCCGTCTCTGACCGACTCGCGGGTGAAGCAGAATGAGACCACGCAGCTCTTCTGTCTCCCTCGGCAGCTGGAGTAAATGTTCCTTGTGGGATGGGGCCCGGGCCAGGCAGACCGGGGCTCGCGATTCCTGCCTGGGCCGCCAGTCTGTCTTCTTTCTGTGGGCTGTTTCTCTCTCCCTTAGCTCTCGTCCTTCATGGGCCCTAATACAGAACCGAAAAGAAGATTAGTCATCATTAGTAAATAGCTTCATATTTCTTGTCCTTAAGTAAGTAAATAGAAAATTTTATGTTTCTCTAAGGCTATGCTAAATTAGTATTGTTTTACTTATGAGACCCATCGCTTCCTTTTCTCCTAGTGAGCAATCCGAGAACAGGAAAAACGTAGATTTTGAATGCCATCACTAAGTATTCCATCCAGATACTTTCTTGCAAAAAAATAAATAAATAAATAAATAAATAAGAGAGAGAGAGAGAGAGAGATTGTAATTACTGTTAAGGTTAACCACGTATAGCAAGATTTACCAAGTGAAACGTGACAGTTCCGGGAAGTTTACGCCCAGCCCCGGAGACTGAGTTCCTTTTGTTCCCCCAAGTCAGACACACAGTGGATTTTGTCAAATATTTACTTAATTTTAGATCAGTAAATGCAAGCTGCCTTCACTGAATGACTTGCTTGAGGAAAATGTCACTGCTCCAAGCTGCACTTTACTAGTGAAATTTGCAAGCAATTACTTAATGATATGCAAATTATCATCAGGCAATTCAGTCCAAAATGGTACCGTGGCTCCAGAAATTAGCTGCTGTGAAAAACAAAACTGCTGTTTTTTAAAAACTGGGGCGCCTGGGTGGCTCAGTTGGTGGAGCGTTCGACTTCGGCTCAAGTGGTGACCTCACGGTTCGTGGGTTCAAGCTCTGCATCGGTCTCTGTGCTGACAGCTCAGAGCCTGGAGCTGCTTCGGATTCTGTGTCTCCCTCTCTCTCTGCCCCTCCCCACTTGCACTCTGTCTCTCTCTCAAAATAAAATAAAGACATTAAAAAAATTTTTAAATAATTTCAGCAATTTGGAAAAATGAATAAGATTTCTTTCTTTGGTTATTGATACTGAAAAAAGTTAAAACACAAAATAAGTCTGAGGTGCTTAAACTCCAATAAAAACTTTTCTGCTGGAAATTATCTTACATTTATAGCCTAGTTTTCCTTGAAATAACCTTTAAAACACTAGAGATGTGTACTCCTGGGTCAGAAATGTACATGCGCAAGATGGAGCCCAGAGCCTGTTTGAAATGGAAAGAGCTCGGAGTCTGGCAGTCATCGGTGAGTGTGGACGGTTAGCACGCAGTGTGACATCTGTGTATCTGTGTGTCCGCAGGTAATGTTTAAGCCACCAGCCTCCATTTCTCAATCTGCAAAACAGGACTATTTAATAGATCCCTTTCCTGGGGGAATGCCATGAAGATTAAATGAAACAACATGGAGTAAGTCCGTAGGCTGACGTCAGGCACAAAGGGGAGACATGTTTTGCAATATACACTCTGTTATTGTTATTTAAGGAGGGGACAATAAAATAAACCCATATGTATCCGTGATAAAAATATAATGCCCATGATAAAAGTAAATTACACAGCACAAAGGAGCATACAGGGCGAAAGTACAATTTTTTAAATTTTCTTCACGTTATCTTACAGCTTTTCCGCGACCCCCTGCTTTCCACAGAGTCGTTATTCAGTTGTGTGTGCGTGCTCTTCCAGAACTATATGCGGTGCATATCCAAGTATTTACCACCGTTAAAAATAGACGTATGGGACAGACCCTACCCTGAGTCCTGGCCCTCACTTTGTCTTGCTCAGTTATAAATCTTAAATGCTGTTCCCCATCAATACATGGAGATCTACTCGCATGGCTGTTTCTGCACCACGCTCCTCATCCTTCCCTTTCAGAGAAAGCGCACGCTACGATCTCCAGTCCTCACAGTGACTATTTGTGTGCACACCGCAGTCTCCCTATTTTGCAAATGAAAGCTCCTTGACTCATCGGAGGTCAGCCAGCAGTAAGGTTCACACCGCTTGTGCCAGAACGGTCCTGGTACGTGCAGCCTCGTGGTGCTTCCCAGCGGGGGTGGGCGCTGCAACACTCCTGGAAGCGTCTTCCATTTAACGGCTCTTGCCCGCGGGTGGGTCCTCCACGAGTGCAGAGCGGCCTTCGGGGCAGAAATATCCAGTTTCTAGAAAGAAGAGACACTGATGATTTAGCGCCATGGCACGGCCCAGGGCGGTTTTAGAAGTGAATAAAGTAAAATTTCACATTTACAATAGGTATCATTCCGAAGATTAGGGGAAACCGACGTGAAAGGAACTATGTTTCCGTTCTGACTGCACTGGCCACACCTCAGAGCCAGGAAAACTCTAGCATCTCTGGTTTGCACTTAACAAAGGCAAACCCCGAAAATCCCAGAGACTTGGTCACTTTCTCGTTTATAAATGAACGTTCCTGTTGAATCCGCTTCACAATATTAGGAAGAGAAGGCCCTGAGATAAATGAGATGAGTGCACTCACTGGCTAGGAAAACAAACACAGTTGAGTGGCTAAAACTCACATACAAAATGTTCTTTGCTTTGACACATGCAGAGAAACATTACTGCCTAAATGGATTACAGGCAACGGGGCCAGTCTCCACTTGCTAGAAGTTACTTTTCCTACTTGGCTCCAATCCAACTACCCACATATGCAGAGAAGGAGTATAGATCGTAGAGCAAAATTCGGAGCCAGGCGAGGATTTAAATCCGAGCTATGGCGTCAAGGACACCGGCTTCTTTGGACCAAGTTGAGGATGCAGTGTCTTTTTTTTTTTTTTAATATTTTTATTTATTTCTAGGAGAGAGAGAGAGACAGCGTGAGAAGGGGAGGGTCAGAGAGAGAGAGGGAGACACAGAATCTGAAACAGGCTCCAGGCTCTGAGCTGGCAGTCAGCACAGAGCCCGAAGCGGGGCTCGAACCCACGAACCGCGAGATCATCACCTAAGCGAAAGTCGGACGCTTAACCGACTAAGCCACCCAGGCGCCCCGAGGATTCAATGTCTTAATGCTACTTTTGCCTCTGGTCCTGGACACAGGAACGCGGGCGGGTGGGGGCTGAGACTAACCCCCATCCAGGCTTGGTTGGATGGGGCTTGGAAAAGAAATGGCATGGAGATGCAGAACAGAAAGCGAAGTTACTGTTTTGGAAAATTCTCCTAAACCCACGCTTGTAAACTGAGATCCACACCCACTCACCTACAGGCGAGGGCGTGAAATGGCACCTGAGACCCCGATGGGCTTGAAGACCCTGGTTTTCTCAAGCGGCAGGATTAAGCTCTTTGGGGCTCTGCTATTAGCACTGCACAGTCTAGAACAAACCGGCAAGCTGCGGATCTGCTAGCCGCAGACAAAAGGCGGCTGTCAACTACGTGATGAAGATCGCTTGTGTGGGTCTGAATCCTTCCTTTCAGAGGCCCCTTTCTTCCTGTCTGCTGGGTCCTCTGCTAAGAACCTTCCAAGCTGACAGTGCGGAGCCTGCTTGGGATTCTCCCTCTCCCCCTCTCTCTGCCCCTCCCACACTCATTCTCTGTCTCTCAAGAAACAAATAAATAAACTTAAAAAAATCATTAATGTTAAGAGCCTTGCTGGTGGCCTCAGCCCCGGCCCCTGACACTTCTGTACAGCACCCTCCAAGGTAGGGTCGAGTGCAGCCCCTGTAACTGCGGTTCCATTATTGTTATGATCGCTGCCTCCATAAAGACAGCCAAAGGGCCCTTTCCGTTATAATTATAGCATCGTAATAAAAGAGCATCTTAAGTGAACAAAGCTGTCACCCGCCTCTGTTCAGATGGGATTTTATGTAAGGAATTAGCAATGACCAGCGTTTATCTCCACTCAAGCGCCGGGAGAGCCAAGCATTCAGAGGCCAAATCCAGGTATTAATCGCCGCAGATTTCTCTGGTCTCTTTCTGAAAACGTATTTATTTCTCTCCTTCCTCCACGACAGGCCTTCGGATTCTCATCTGTCATTAACATAGCACTGGGCTCTCAACAGTCACTGCTAGAGGGACTCTAACAGCCAAACTCTGGTTCAGTGAGTGTTCCGACGGAGATCAGTTTTCTGGACATTGTCACCGTTCTCGACGCGCTGCCTTACATCTTCCCACTCGGATCCTAAGGACTCAAGCTTGGAAGGAGGGCTGTGGCCCTGAACAGACGGAGCCAAGGCGGAAGAATATTTCCCTGACTCTAAACTGCTTGTATGTTCAGGTCCACTTAGTGTCACCTCTCCAGGAATAAACAAACACGCTACCCTAAGTAACGGTAGTAACCTTTTATACAGCAGGTCTTCCTAGGGCCCTGGGTGGCTCACTGGGTTGAGCATTGGCCAACATCTTGATTTCAGCTCAGGTCATAATCCCAGGGTCCTGGGATCGAGCCCCGCATCGGGGTCTGCACTGAGGTGGAGCCTGTCTGGGATTCTCTCTCTCCCTCTCTCTTTGCACGCCACCCCTCTTCTCTCTCTCTCTCAAAAAAAATAAATAAATAAATAAATAAATAAATAGAACTTCCTTACTCCTGAGATGCTGTTACTAACTCACTGATGTCTTCACTTCCCATGACCTTCCCCTCCTAGGAATCCTGGAAATGGTCTGGTACTGAGTATGGGTGCTGGACCACACACAGGTGATGCCTCCCATCTATCCAAATCTCCTTGCAGATGGCTTTCTACCCCCATTTCACAGATGACCACTCTGAGGCCGTGAGCTGTGGGCTTTCCCAGAATCAAATATCTAGTGGGTCCTGGAGACAGAGACACCGAGGGGCTCACAGAGTGACTCACGGGCCCGACGTTTGTGACGGGCTGAATTATTCCAACCTGCATCCTTGCATGCCGAGACAGAGCTGTTACGGGGCAGAGCTGGTGAGCCATGAGGTTCTAGAACTCTGTCCCCTACTTCATGCGCCTTCAGAATGTGGCCCATACCCATGCTCCCTCTACGACCCAGGTTCTCTTCCATAACTCGCCACTTAACTAATTCTTTGAAAAACTTAAGTGCTCCTCCAGGCCTCAAGAAGAGTAAACAAGCCATAAATAATGGATTTATTAGTTTAATTAGTTTATTCTCCCACATGTTTAATGGGGCCGCTAGGAAGCCGAGCTGCTGCAAACGTGTGGCTCACAAGCAAGAGGCCTAGATGGTCAATTAATTAAGTCCCCAAAGCCTAGCAGGGCTGAGGCTTTGTTTGTCTTGGAGCAGGAGGGAGACCCAGCGGTGGGTCCTGCAGCCCCTCGGGTAGAGGCTGGGGGGCGCTGTGCTTGGAAAAACACTCTTCCTCTCTTTGGTCTGCTCACAGAAACCTCCGCCCCACTTCTGATGCCCGTGCTCACCCCCTGTGTGTGGGTTTTCTCCTCATCCGGCAATTGTGTGATCCACCAAGCCATTCGGGCTCACAGAGCTCAGGAAAATGGGTCCATTACTGGATTACTGGTTTCTTATAAAAGGACACAACTCAGGGACCTCCACATGGAAGAGGTGTCCAGGGCGAGGTATGGGGCCCGGGGCACAGAGGTCCCATGCTCTCGGGGTCCACACCTCGCCCCCAACCTCCACCTGCTCGCCAACCCACAAGCTCTCCAAACCCCTCCTTTTGGGGTTTTATGGAGGCTTTATTATGTATGTGATCGACTAAGCCATTGGTCACTGGTGATTGATTCTCTCCTCTCCCCTCCCCAGAGGTGGAGGTGGGGCTGAAAGTTCCAACCCAAATATTCTAAACAAGATGCTCCTATTACTCTAATCAAATAGGGAAGGGCAGGAGTTTGGGGAGCCCCGTCCAGCAATGGGGATGGTCAAATATCTATTTCGTGTCATAAATCACGGTTTCACTTCACAGCGTGTGAACTTCCGCAAGCTTCCCTCAGGAACGTGCCGTAAACAATCACTGATCAATCAGAGCTGCAGCTCCTGAAGTCTCATAAAGTCCAAGAACACCGCATCCCCTGAGCTGCGCCTCTACGTCAGATGCCAAAGAGAACTGACACGGACACTTGTTAAAAATGGGAAGGCAGTCCGTACTCAGACTGCTGCACGACAGGAGACAGAGTTCAGCAGAAACTGAGCTCAACCATCTCGAAGCAAAAGACGGGGCGGGGGCTTCTAAACGCCGCCTGTGTCCCAGTGTGAGGTGCTGAGGCCACCTGCGGTCGCTAAGAGGCTCTGGAAGTGAGAATCCTCCCCCACGCAGGGACCGGGCCATAGGGACCCTGTCCTTCCAGATGCTTACATTTCATTGTTTTAATGTTTATTTATTTTTGAGACAGAGAGACAGACAGACAGAGCATGAGCAGGGGAGGGGCAGAGAGAGATGGAGACACAGAATCTGAAGCAGCTCCAGGCTCTGAGCTGTCAGCACAGAGCCTGATGTGGGGCTTGAACTCACGAACTGCAAGATCATGACCTGAGCCGAAGTTGGATGCTTAACTGACTGAGCCACTCAGGTGCCCCATAGATGTTCACATTTCAAAAAGATGACCCCTAGATCCTCGAGAATGAGCTGTCAGGAGCCTGGAAGATTGCATCTCAGAAGGGCAGAGAAAGCATTTACAACTGTGAGTTTTCTTTTTTTTTTAAATTTTTTAATGTTTTATATATTTCTGAGAGAGAGAGAGAGCGTGAGGAGGGGAGGGTCAGAGAGAGAGGGAGACACAGAATCCGAAACAGGCTCCAGGCTCTGAGCTGTCAGCACAGAGCCCGACACGGGGCTCGAGCCCAAGAACCATGAGATCATGACCTGAGCCAAAGTCAGATGCTTAACCGACGGAGCCAGCCAGGCATCCCTACAACTGTGAGTTTTCTAAGGAAAAGCCTTAAGCCCTTTGTTGATTTTCATCCTAGACAAACTTAACTTACCCCATTCATCTGTGATGCACAAGTGAGAAAGACAGAGATAGACGCACACGGAGAGCAATATTAAGCATCTCTTTTCCACTGCTTCTGGCAGAAGCCCGGGTGTGCATCTTCCAGAAAGGACGTGGGCATAAACCCATCACTGTACTGTCCCCGTCACCACTTGGACAAAATCCTCTGAGCCCTGACTCTGTGCCCTTCCCTGGAGAGCTGAGCTCAGGTAGCTGAAAGTTCGGGGTGGGGCTCCCCCATTTAGGATGCTGCCAGCCAAGGACAAGAAAGGATGCTTGCAGGCCAAGCGAAAGTTGACCATCCTGACTCCTCTCCTGCGCCTCTTCAAGGCTTTTTTCAGAAATGTAGACAGACCGCTAATGGGATCTTTTTTCTCTGCTCGAGTGAGTTCCATCTGCATTAGGGCTTCCCCCAAAATGTGGTTGGCGATTGTGTGGATGGCTGCCCCCCATCTGGGTGGGGGGGAGTCATCTTGGCACAGCGTCCGGCATGTAGAGAGCAATCTTGTACAGAGAGGACTGAATTGATGAGTAAAGAAACCATAAAACATCTTCCTCCTCATCTGTCTATACCAAAGAGCCTGAATTAATCGGAAAGAATCTCCATTAAAACAACTGACTCCTTTTTCTAAAGGACCATCAGAGTTTTGAGCATCGTAGACTAGGATGCGTCTCAGCACGTGACCTTCAAAATCCTTCCTCTGTCTGTTTATCAAGGCATATGATCCACCCGGTGCACATCCTCTGTTAGCAGCACATTGTAAAACTTCTGGAATAATACAACTTCTCTATAAAAGGTTCAATAACCCAGCTTGTCTTTGCTCCATGGGCCTAAATTCATCTCTTACTCATGAAACCTCCCTAACTCTGGGCGACCAATGTGTTCGTTGCCTGGTGTTTCTAAGAGAATCATGCCCTGATTCAGAACAGGGAAGCCAACGTTACTCGTGCGTTTATTTAAAAAATTTTTTTTAATGTTTCTTTATTTTTGAGACAGAGAGACAGAGGCAAGGAAAACAGAGAGAGAGAATCAGAGCATGAGCAGGGGAGAAGCAGAGAGAGAGAGGGAGACACAGAATCTGAAGCCGCTCCAGGCTCTGAGCTGTTGTCACAGAGCACAATGCGGGACTCGAACCCACGAACCATTGGATCATGACCTGAGCCAGAGTTGGACATTCAACCGACTGAGTCACCCAAGTGCCCCTATTTGTGCACGTTACTGATCACCAGTTGGAACAAATCCGATGCCTGCATCTAACCAGTGAACAGTGTTGCGAGTATCCATTGGGGGGAAATCATATGTCACACCGAGTGGCAATTATTTCCTTTCACTGCACCCTTCAAACTAGCGACATCAATGAATAAATATCAGGATTGCCTCTGAACTATTGCGTAGGTTTCTCCGCCCTTTGGTTTCATCCAGATCAGTGGAATGGCGCCTCCCTTGATTATGAACAGCGGGGTGAAGAAATCCCACAGGACGCACCGTCCTTTCTAATAAGCTGTTCCAAAGTGATTCTGCTTGGGTTTTTCAGTGGGGCCACAGTGCGGTATCTCTGAGGATCCAGAAGGAAGAGGAGCGTTACTTCAAAGTGGTACTTTAGAAAGGCCAGGAATAAGATGGGGCAAACTCTTGATATTCCCTCTTGTTCCGTGCTGGGGCTGGGAAGATCAGTTGCTGGAGTGTCTGATGTGACTGCAATCCCTCTTCTCTCTGATGCTTCAGAATCCAGGGGATACCTCAACATCTCTCTCTCTTCTTCCCCTCCTCCCCTCCCTCCCTCCCTTTCTTCTGTTATTTCTTCCCGTTTCCACAGTTGATTACATCTATTTCTTGGTGAGCTCTCTGCTGGGTGCTGGGTTCAGGGCCATCTGACTGGCACAGCTCTGTGCCCTAGGGGCCTACGGCTCTTGTAATACACAATGTGTTCTTTCTGATATTAATTTAAAATTCCTTATCTCTTAATACACAAGTAATTGGTGTATGCTTGAGATAAACCAGACAAGGCATATTTCACAGATCCATCCACGTCCTGCGTCACGTCCCACATCCTCACGTTCCTGAACTCAGGTGTGATCAGTGAAACAGAAGCCCGAGGAAGGTATATGAATGTGCGTGTTTGTGTGTAAATCCAGGGTACATGTGGAGGGAGAGGCACAGCTATGGGCATCAAGGGAGGTGTAGTAGCGACACAGAAAAGTATGTAGGTAGATGGGGACGCCTTGCTCAGTCTGCATTCTTGGGCCCCGTCCACATTTACCCCTTTTGGCCCTGACAGCTTCCTATCGAGCAAACCCAGGACCACGTGGCTCCTTGGTACACACAGCTACTTATGCATTCATGAGGGTGAACTGGCTGCAGGGAAGAGAAAATATCCATGTCTTTCTTCCCTGGCACGTGGCCTGCTGACCCTGGCAACTTATTTACACTTCATGAATATGTATGAAAACTGCCACTTTAATTAAAAAATAAATGCCTCAAGCTAAATTAATTGGGCACAGGGAAAAAAAAAATAAAGCAATCTGTATCCCCGCTTGCACACTAGAAGATAACAAATGAGGCCAGAGGTTGCCTTTGTTCAGAACCACAGAAAAATAACTCAGGAGTTACAGATTTAGGGAAGGAACACGCCCTGAAAGCATTTCCAAACCAATAGACTTTGGAAACGCATTTGCCGTCTTGACTCATTGGCCTGAAGCACCAAGGGGTGGGACTGGGTTTAAGCGAACGTTCTTACAGGCTCTCGCTAAACAGCACTGTTGCCAAATGCAGAGGAGGCACATCCCGTGGGCACAGATGGTGTTCAATCCCTTGAATCCTGCAGTGTGCACGAGGTGTCTCCTGCCCGGGCCCCAAGACTTCAAGCATCTTCATCTCAGCGCAGACCCCGATGCTTACCACAAACTCCCCTCTCTGTTGTTGGGGAAACAGCGCGTAAGTACTCGTACAGGATTGCCACAGGGCGATTCGGGGGGTACTGGTTTTCGCCACCCGCTGTGGCTGTCATGGTGATCTCCCTAGATCTTATTTCCTCGTCAGAGTACCCGACCAGATCTCCCTCCACAAAGTAGCACAAAGCCTCGACGTCCTGGGTGCTGAAAGGGGCACCTGCCACATGGAGCTTCCTGGATGTCCCCTCATGGATCACAGCTCTGAGGAGGTAAGCATGACTGCAGAGTCCCCTGTGTGTCCAGTCCAAATTTACATTTCAAGATGGCGGGTTGGGTCCTCTGTCCCTGGCTGAGCTGGGGAAGCAAATCCACCCCTGTTCCAGCCATCTCCCCGTTTCCTGTGCAGCGCCTGCGGCCCTTCCTGGGGCACCTCTGTCCCTTCCTGGAGCACGTGTGTCCCTTCCTGGAGCCCCTGTGTCCCTTCCTGGAGCACCTGTGTCTCTTCCTGGGGCACCTGTGTCCCTTCCTGGAGCACCTGCGTCCTTTCCTGGAGCACCTGTGTCCCTTCCTGGAGCACCTGCGTCCTTTCCTGGAGCACTTGTGTCCCCTTCCTGCAATACCTCTGTCCCTTCCTGGGGCACCTGCGTCCTTTCCTGGAGCACGTGTGTCCCTTCCTGGAGCCCCTGTGTCCCTTCCTGGAGCACCTGCGTCTCTTCCTGGAGCACCTGTGTCCCCTTCCTGCAATACCTCTGTCCCTTCCTGGAGCCCCTGCGTCCCTTCCTGGAGCCCCTGTGTCCCTTCCTGGAGCACCTGTGTCTCTTCCTGGGGCACCTGCGTCCTTTCCTGGAGCACCTGTGTCCCTTCCTGGAGCACCTGTGTCCCTTCCTGGAGCACCTGTGTCCCCTTCCTGCAATACCTCTGTCCCTTCCTGGAGCATGTGTGTCCCTTCCTGGAGCCCCTGTGTCCCTTCCTGGAGCACCTGTGTCTCTTCCTGGAGCACCTGTGTCCCCTTCCTGCAATACCTCTGTCCCTTCCTGGAGCACCTGCGTCCTTTCCTGGAGCACCTCTGTCCCTTCCTGGAGCCCCTGCGTCCCTTCCTGGAGCCCCTGTGTCCCTTCCTGGAGCACCTGCGTCCTTTCCTGGAGCACCTGTGTCCTTTCCTGGAGCATCCACTTCCCCTCCCTGCCATTATGAGCCCATGAGGGCTCCGGGAAAGGAATGGGGAGGTGCATGGAGACTTGCAGCAAGCGCACCCTGAGCTTACTCACGGGGGCGGCATCACAGCCCCACTGTAAAGGTCTCATCTCTCATTTCACTGAAGATGAGCCTCATATTTCGTGGTTCAATTATTTATCTTTATTGAATTTGAGGCTTCTTGTACATAGAAAATTCAGTCCTTTGTTGCAACGTTTGAGGATAATTAGAAGGCACTAAACCAAATGAATGAATCATCACAATATTTTTAATTAAATATTACCATGTGGAGACACTTGAGAGGGTTTTCATTATTTGGAGACACAAATGGGCAGAGATTTCAATTATGTCTAACAATATCTCCTACTTTCGACATTAAAACTGCCATTGAGATAAAAATGCAATTCACCCTATTGATGCAATTCTGAGAACAATTCGTTCACTTTTCATTCACTTTATTGTAATCAGTTCGAAATTCATTGTTGGCAGTCGATTAAAAGTATTGAAAGACCAAAATCCTAGGTAAAAAAAAAAAAAAAATTCTAACCACGGTGGCTAAATACAATCATTCCAATCATAGGAGGAGAAAACATCACTTAAAATCTGAAAGACAAGATAAATAAAAATATACAGCCACACAAAACCTGCACACAGAGGTTCACCGCGTCACTCACAAAAGCCAAATGGTGGAAACGACTCAAATGTCCATCAAGGGAGGAATGGATCCACAAAACGGCGTATGTCCACGCAACGGACATAGTCTGACACTAAAAAGGAGCAAAACTCTGGCGCCTGCGACAGTGTGGTTGGGCTTCGGAAACGTGCTCAGGGAAGGAAGCGAGTCCCAGGAGATCTCGTGGGGTGTGTGACCCGGCTTCTATAACATGTCCACACTAGGCAAATCCATAGATTAGAAAACAGGTTACCAGGAAATGTGACCAGGAGGGACTCAGGAGTAACCACTTGTCAGGTGATTGGCTATGAGGGTGAGTCTAATGGAAATATTCTAAAGGTTGTGGTCTTGGTTCCACAACTGGGTCGATTTATTAACACCACCACCCCCCCCCAAAACCAGAAAGCATTGGCTTGTGTTTCATTGGGTGAATTTTATGGTAATTGCCTTATGTCTCAAGAAAGCCATTTAGAATTGTATGGCAGACAATGCAATACTCACGTCGCCCCAAAGGTCGCATATAACTTTAGAAAAGCTCATTACTGTATTTAGTTTTTTAGTAAAAAACAGATCCAATCATATCTCTTTCTTTATACTCAAAATTAATTAAAGCCTTACTGGTGTATAGGGTTCTGTTTGTATGTGTTTTACTCTCCGCCTCTTTCTTTCTCCCCCAAGATACATATATCTTTCATATATATCTTTCTCCTTTTTGGCAAGGATTCCCTTGATAAAAACACTATCAGGAGATACATTTCAGTGGAGTCGCTGTGGCTTAACAGACGTGAAGGTAATTCTTCTTGCCTATTGCATTTTTTCTATGGCTTTGATATCAGCGTCACAAGGGACATAACCTTCATGGACTAAAAATAAGGAACACAGATCTCTACAGGTGCTAACACCTGAGTACTAATGTCACAGCCTCACCCACCTATTTCTAGGTTCTCTTAAAAATAACCCAGCCATGAGAACTTTCTAAGAGTTCAGAGCAACTTGATTCCGGGGCGCCTGGGTGGCTTAGTCGGTTGAGCGTCTGATTCTTGATTTCAGCTCAGCTCATGATCTCACAGTTCGTAGGACTGAGCCCCCCATCAGGCTCTGTGCTGACAGTGCAGAGCCTGTTTAGGATCCTCTCTCTCTGTCCCTCCCTTCTCTCTCTCTGTCTCAAAATAAACATTAAAAAAAGAGCAACTTGACTCTGAACTTTACAACAAAAATTAAAATAACTTATCAATAATAACTTTCACTTATAAAGCACTTGTAAGCCACAGTCAGTTGAATAAATACTCATTTAATTTCCAAAATAACTCTATTAGTTTTATTCTGTTATTATGCCTAGTTAAGTGGAGATCATTTGGTTTAAATTAATTTTGAAAATTAAAAGTATTACATCTAGTTGTAATTAACTTGATGGAAAGATGTGGACAGACAATTCATTGTTTTTAACACTGCAACCTAACTCCATTAAATTTGGGATTGTATTAGTGGGTTTCTTTAAACCAAATTTTCTTTAAGGGCACATTTGATACATATAGCTTTTAGGGCATAGATGTTGATTTTTCTGTCACTTAAAACAAAATGACTATCCACTCATTCAATCCAATAAGAAATTCTGTTTGGAATTCCGAGTGGGGATTTTCCACGGACTGCTCTTCCCTCTGAAGAAGGCTTGCTTGCCCCGTATACGTATTGTATATTGTGCATTCATATTATATATGGGGGTCTGATCTCAGAAGCCTTCAAACTAGCAAATATGTGTTTATCTCACGGCGGTACATGCCTTCTGTACTAAACACCCTTGGAAAGAACGAGTCCCATGTTCCCCCTCTATCCCCAAAGGGATTGGATGCAATCTTACTTTACCCCGGAGCAGATGTCAGGCAGGAAATACTCTGTGCACAGAATTAGTAACTATCACAAAGTTTAAGACACAGCTGAGGAATGGGTGACCAGGAAGATGTCTTCACACAGTGAGCGAATGAGCTCTAAACAGCCAATTACTGACTAGCTGTCACTTCAGAAAGGGAAACCACGATTGCTGAAGCTACTCCTTGGGTGTGGCAAGAGGGGGTGGCTGCGTATGTCCGGATGTACGACTGCAGGGAACAGCCTTGGCACGCACCGTCTGCTGCCTGGGTCTCCGTCTGTAACAACTCTTTCCCCGAAAGAAAATTCTTTGCCCCAGACTGTTCTCAAGCTCTAATGTCTTGTCTGCCCTTCAGAGAATTCACAGCAACAGGGTGTAGGGTTCTCAGAGACTCAAATCGCTAAGGGTGCTGCTAGAAACCTGTGTCACAGCCCATTTCCTTTCTCTTTTTAAGGATTTTTTTTTAATTTTTTTTTAACGTTTTTATTTATTTCTAGGAGAGAGAGAGAGACAGCGTGAGCAGGGGAGGGTCAGAGAGAGAGGGAGTCACAGACTGAAACAGGCTCCAGGCTCTGAGCTGGCAGTCAGCACAGAGCCCGACGCGGGGCTCGAACCCACGAACCGCGAGATCATGACCTAAGCGAAAGTCGTACGCTTAACCGACGAAGCCACCCAGGCGCCCCTTTAAGGATTTTTTTTAAAAAGCTTATTTATTTTTGAGAGGGAGAGTAAGAGAGAAAATGAGTGGGAGTGGGGCAGAGAGAGATGAAGAGAATCCCAAGCAGTCTCTAAGCTTTCAGCGCAGACCAATGCGGGGCTCGACCCACAAACTGTGAGATCGTGATCATGACCTGAGCCAAAACCGAGGGTCAGATGCTTAAGGGACTGAGCCACCCAGGCACCCCTCACGGCTCCCTTCTGATGTCAGAAAGAAAGACTCCAAAACCCTCTGGCCAATCAAGCTTCATGAAATCAAGCAACAGAATTGTAGTTTTTCTCATAAATATACTTTTGCATTCCAACATTAAACTGTGAACATAGGGGCTCCTGGGTGGCTCAGTCGGTTGAGCGTCTGACTTCAGCTCAGGTCGTGATCTCATAGTTCATGAGTTTGAGTCTCACGTCAGGCTCTGTGCTGATAGCTGGGAGCTTGCTTCCGATTCTGTCTCCCTTTCTTTCTGCCCCTCCCCAGATCACGCTCAGTCTCTATCTCTCAAAAATAAACATTAAAAATTTAAAAAATAAACAGAAAGTAAGCAAAAAGTAGGACATGCACAAACATGAGTGTTCTTGTCCTGTGTCCCCTGTGATCCACTTCATTGCTAACTTTCTGGGAGCGGCTAAGATATTCCCAGACAGTGCAGAGACATTAACAAAATTAGACATGTCTTTGAGACAAATATTGATGATTTTCAAAATGTACAGAGTGTATTTGTGTATCGTTTGTGCCCAGGGGGCTGAACTGCTGGGGCTCCCGGGCAGACCCCGCCCTCACGTTCTGGCTTCTTCTTGGTGGGTCTGCAAGATCTGGGTAAGAGGAGGCAGCCGGAGCATCTCGGCCCCCATAATGTGACTGCGGTCTTATGACGCGTCAGGAATATATGTTGCTCATCCGGATGCCTATGGTCTGTTTGGTCTCCATCCCTGTCCCTGGAGCCCTGGCCCAGAGCCCTCGGGCCACATGAGCGACAGACCGACTTTGCTGCAGGATTTGGTTGCCCGTCCTCAGTTCCTGCAATCGCTGTGGAACCAGTAGGTGAAACAGGGAGTCTTTTTTTTTTTTTTAATATTTTTATTTATTTTTAGGAGAGAGAGAGAGAGAGACAGCATGAGCAGGGGAGGGTCAGAGAGAGAGGGAGTCACAGACTGAAACAGGCTCCAGGCTCTGAGCTGGCAGTCAGCACAGAGCCCGACGTGGGGCTCGAACCCACGAACCGCGAGATCATGACCTAAGCGAAAGTCGGACGCTTAACTGACTAAGCCACCCAGGCGCCCCTGGGGAGTCTTGTTCTCAAAACCGGCCCTTTCCTCCACAGCCGGGACCCCGTGGAAATGCCCTAAAGATGGGTGTGGGCTGGTTGCCAGGGGACCTGGACCTGAGGGAAGGGTGGAAACGCCCCTCCCCCACCCCCTGGTCTCCTGAGGACAGAGCGGCGGGGGGGTTGAGTCAGCTGCCAGTGACCAGGGACTTCATCGGTTGTGCCCATGTAGTGGAGACCCCACAAAAACCCAAAAGGAGGGGGTTTGGAGAGCTTCCAGATGGGGGAAACAGAGCATGCGCGCTGTCACCGAGTGTGGCCTCAGGCTCCATGGGGACAGAAGCTCTTTTGTCCAGGAGACTCATCTCTTCGTAGGTCTTTGATTTCGACTCTGTACCGTCCTTTGGAATGAACTGTAAGTAAACAAACCGATTTCCTGAGTTCTGTGAGCCGCTCCAGTGACTTAATCCATCCCACAGTTTGTAGAAGTCTGTCAGAAGCGCAGGTGACCTCTGGACCTGCAGCGGGGAGGGGGCACCCGGTGGGACCCAGCCCCTCACCTGTGGCATCCTGCCACCTGCAGCTGGGACAGCTCAGGACTGAGTTGAGTTGTAGGACACCGGCTGGTGTCGCGATGTTGCTTGGATGTGTCTGGAGCCCCGCCCCGACATTGGAATTTGTGATCAGATCCCGTAAAGTCTCTCCCCAGCCCTCCTGTCCCCAATTTCACGGCCTCACTCCAATTAGGACCAGGGTCTTACTCCAGCCCTAACGGTTCCTCTACACTCTGTGAACACCTTATAAATCATCCCCTTACTCCACTATCTTCAAATTGTCCTAACCTGTACCAGGGATTTCCTGTTCTTGCTGGAAAAAAAAAATAATGATCATGTTGGACTTTCGGTTTTCTGTTCCCCAATCTTTACTGCAGCAGGGATGTAAACGTTGGTGGCAAATGACCATGCCATTCCGCTTTCCTGTGAATGTGGCCTTGAGAAAGTCACGTGCGAATTCTTACGTCTGCCCCATAAGGGGGGGGGTTCTGTCCTTTTTAACATACCAACAAATCAGCTTGATAGAGACAAGAAATACCATCTGAATACTTTCAGGAGTTCTGCACCAAAGCAACGCATGTCATAATCATTTCAAATACCCTTGCAGTTGGCAAAGTCTTTATTTGTGAGAGAAGAAGATGTGTTGAAGCTATACATGGTTTCTCTGTAAATTATTGAAACAAAGGTTGTCGCCGCCGTGGGAGGAAAGCAAAGTGCGCGCCGCATGGAGGGCGGTGGGGGTGTTTCCGGGGCAGGAGGGTGTTCCAGCGTCAGGTGTTGGTGTGCACAGCAGACTGCAGACCCTGAGCTCTAGCAAAGCCGCCTCCTCATTCCGATTCTTGCTTTTCAGGTTCGCTCAGTCAGGCCATGATCCAATTATGAATCCTTCCCGTAAACATTACGTGATCCGCAAACCGGTCCTTCACGTTTAATTGTGGAAACATCGCGAATCCTCTTGATCCTTCTGTGTCTGCTATGAGCCTTTGTCTTTCTCCGCAGAGGGGCCACCGCTCGGCTCCCCCTTCTCTCCTCCGTGCACTGCCCTTGCCTTCTCCGAGTCTGTTTCTTCATCCATTTTGTGTTCTACGTTGAACCTTCAATGTTTTGGTGTTCTTTTCTTGCACTTTCTGGGAATTTTTCCTGATGTGTGGTTTCTCCTTCTGGGAAAGGAAAGGAAGACGAGAGGGGCCATGGGGTCCCTCAGGAGGGCCTGGACCACCACCCTGCCCCCACCTGGGACGGGCTGTCTGACTCAGAGCGAGCTGCTCATTTGCTGGGAGGCTTAGCTCTCCTGTGTATGATCATTTACCAGGTCTTTATGAAGACGAAGTCAAGCAGACCAGCTGACCATGGAAGGCTTGACATACACACGGATTTTCACTCCTTCCCCAGAGGAAGGGGGGCGTTGACAGAGAGTGGATATATGGACACAGATTTGTGGGAGGGGGTAAGGATGAACACTAGCCCGACTGTTGATCCAAGGAAAGAAAGCTTGTGTCTGCAGAGAGGGCGGCCCCGGCAAACTCTTTTGCTCCAGAGTCTCGGAAAAGCCCAGAAGTAGAGGCTCTGGGTACCTTGCCAGGTGGCGCAGACACAGAGTTGACAGTGGGTTTTGAAATCTGGATGAGGACAGATGGGGCCGATATCCCTCCCTCTTGCCTGGGAATCTGCCCTCCACCCAGGTAAGCGGTGGGAGGTAGGGGGAGCTTGACTCGGGCGCATCTGTAGTGACGCAGGCTCAGGGCGCCAGGAAGAGATGAACGTGGCATTGAGCTCTAGTGCAAACAAGAGGGTGAATAGGTGAAAGTCAACGTCTCCTAGGTTATTGAGCCCTGTGCACTCAGCTCTCAGCACTGGAGACCAGGTTGATGCCTTTGAAAGGTACATTACTGTAGGGACCAATCAGACAGCCCAGGGAGAAAACGTGCCCATGGTGATGTGTTGGGTTCAGTGACCAATACTGCCTCCTCCCTGCTGGTCACCTTGTAGCGAAGCCCACGTGTCCGCAGTCTGGCGACAGACAGGCATTTCAGGAAGCACTGTGCTACGTTAATACAAGTGGGTGTTCAGGATGTACCAGGCCCTTCTAACCCTATAGCACGGGCTAAAACAATAAGCAGAACAAAAGAAATCCACAGAAGATAAGAGAACTTGCAAGAAAAGAATAATCCAGTAATTCAGTTACTATCAGACAGTTATCAGTATCAAGAGCCAAGTGTACATTCATGAAAGAAAAGTAGGATATGATCAAAATAAAAGCAACATTCAGAATACGACCAAGCTTGTGGCCGGTCCAGTTGGAAGACGGAACAATGAAGCTACATTTTCATCGTCTTCTGCCTGAAACCATCCACATGCACAGAAAGCAAAGAAGAACAAGAAATAAGGAGTCAAAGACCATCCCTTGTGAAGAAGGGAAACAGGGAAAACTCCGACCCCAAGAGGAAGGGTGTCGCTGAGCCACTGACAGATGGTGTGTTGGGGCCGTACGGGAAAGGGCAGAAAACATGGTGCAGGTACATCTGGGAAAGAGCCCGCAGAAAACAGATGTTTTAAAGGCCACGGCCCTCCCTGGTGCTCACCTCCTAAATCCCTGTTTTAATAGTGCAAACGGGGTATACAGTGGCATCAGGCTCCTGGAAATCCACTCAGCCTCAAGGCGCCCCAGGGTCCTTCATGCTCAGTGAGAAGCCACCGCCACCATGAATGGGTGATTTTGGATGGGTGAAAACCACACACCACCTGGGGCCGTTTTCTGGGGAGAAGTCAGACTGGGTCGCAACACACCCACATGCGACGGTCTGGGCCTCTCTTTACTTTGACCTTCCTAGAGGCATTTTCCTACCTTAATTGGGAAACATCAAACAGGAGGGGCGCCTGGGTGGCCCAGTCGGTTAAGCGTCCGACTTCAGTTCAGGTCGTGATCTCGTGGTTTGTGGTTTCGAGCCCCGGATCGGGCTCTGTGCTGACAGCTCAGAGCCTGAAGCCTGCTTCGGATTCTGTGTCTCCCTCTCTATCTGACCCTTCCTCTTCTCAAATATAAAAATATTTTTTTAAAAAAAGGAAATATCAAACAGGAAACAAAAAGCTGCATAGAGATGTTCCAGAGAGAGAGGGAGGGAGAATATGAAGAATTCTCCCCCAAGACAACCAAAGAGCTCCTCTTGCATTTGAACAGGCACTGAGGTCAACAGCAACGATTTAAATGCACAGAAGACAAAGGTGAGGGCTCGCGTGGGGGAGGGGACACAATGAGGCGACAGCTGGCAGCACCCGGGAAAGAAATAAAAAATAAACAATAAAACCGACTTTGGCCAAACCTTCTTCTCCTCACGGACATTGCATGAGCCTTTTTCTGCTTTCCCCAAAAGGTCCTGACTCCACGGAGCCCCCGGGCACAGGACCAAAGTCTCTGCCCCACGAGAGCTCGGTCGTCCTGTCTGTTTCCGGCCGGCTGGGAGGCGGGGTCCCCCTCCACGCTGTCTCAGGACACCTCTTGAGCCTCAGAGGAGCAGGGCATGGACTCTTGGGGCAGATCACTCCGTGCAGTTCGTCAGGCCTCCTGGGCCTGGAAAGCGACGAGAAGGGGCAGCCGTCTCTCCATCAATCTTCGAGGATGCATTTTCCGCAAACTAACGGTCAGCAGGGGCCCGGGACTCATGTTCTCACGGCCACACAGATACACCCTGCGGAGGGGTGGACCTGAGTGAGAGCCCCGCTCCCCACTTACAGCCCTGGTCAGGGTCGGTCTCTCTGTGTCTCCGTTTGTCACCCTGGAAAGTGGGGCTGATGAGCCCAGCACAGCCTCCAGGGTATGCGGGGGACGGAGGGGGCCTCGTGTGCTGCGCAGCTAACATGCTTGGTTTTAGACGCACCACGGTCACAGGGTGTGTGGAGACGTCCATCTTCTTACATAGGAAAGGTCAAGCGTTTGGGTCCTCCGGGCCCTTTCCCTCCCTTGCAGCCCACTGGTTATTTCAGAAACAGCAGATGGTCCGCGCTGGTCCCGTGGGAAGAAGGAGCCCAAAGGCATCGTGCTCGTTCGGGGTTTGATAAGCAATACTCTGGACCTCGCGTGTGGTCCGTCCCACGCTACAGAGTGACGGGCAGGGTTCCTTTTATTTGTTTAAATTTTTTGGGGGGGTGAGGAAAGCTACGTTCCCTAGAAGGGTCGTTTTGTTTCTGATTTGGACTCCGCCACTGACTCAGTCACGGTCGGGAGGTTCCTGGACTTGCAGTGCCGGAAAGATGCCACCTGCTGGCTGCGCCCAGGGGCCGAGGGAGGGGTGCGTGAGACAAGGAAAGAGCCACACTGTTTCTCGGGTGATGGGGAGCGAGAGAGCATCCCTGCTGTAGGTCGAGGGACGGGGTAGGGGGTCCATTTGACCCCCTTCTTGGGCCCCAACCCATCACGGCAGAGGCAGCTGGGCTTGGGTCCTGGCTCTTTGTAGCTGTGCGACCATCAGAGACTCATTTAAAGTGCTCTGAGCCTTGGTTTCTCATCTGCAAGAGGGCATGATATTCATACCAACTGCACAGGGCCGGGCGGAGGGTGACGAGAGGTAACAGTGCTTCCGAACAGGGCCTGGGCAGAGGAAGGAAGGGTGCAGAATGTTGACGGAAATCACAGTTTTTCCTTTAAATATTTCCCAGGAAGCGCGTGCGCACACACGCACACACACACACACACACCAGTGCCAGTGTCTCTTGGTGTCAATATATGGGTATTTGATAATTAAAAAGAAAGAAGGAAGGAGGGAAGAAAGGAAGGGAGGAGGGAGGGAGGGAAGAGGGAGGGAGGGAGGGGTAGAATCATTTATTGATTTAAAGGGAAATAAGAAACACTTATAAATAATAAAATCTCCCTGTCCATATTGTGAGCGCACCCTTTGGCTCCTTATTTCTCCTTGATGCTTTCAGTTCGGGACTGCTATGCATCATCTGCTATGCAGATTTCAACATTTCGTTGAAAAAAAAAAAAAATCTCTCCTCCTCCAGACCATTTATTGTAAAATACTAAATAACATGAATCCAGAGACACATGCCTATTTGCAATCCATTATCCTTTTCAGGATAATTTAGCATTCCTTTTCTCTCTGCCAAAAACGTGAATTACTTCCTGCTGACACAATGTTGTTCCCGACCCCAAGATAGTTAACGAATGAAGCATGTTCAAGTGTCAATCACTGTCAGAGGGGTTTTGAGTAAACGCTAAATTAATTGGCTACACTCACTGTGTGTTTTCTACATGCTTTTTTTTTCGGGAACAAATGAACAGTTTGCTGGTGATAGTGAATGAAAGCAAATGCCGCTGTGTTAAGTGGTGTCTTGTGTCCCTTCAATCAACATAGCGCGGGGTGGGGCGGGGGGCGGCTGGACGTGTGGGTTCTGGACCTTTCCGGGGTTGGGGTGGCCACTAACCTAGAAACACAGGCACCACGACATACGCTTGGTAGATGTCGCCCTGGTGATGGAATGTATTTGGATGACACATATTTGCTTGGCTGGCATTTCGGCTTCCCTGATGTGCACGAGGCGGAGGGGGCGGAGCCGAGCACACACTTAGTGGCAGGTAACGTGGGAGAGGCTGCCTGTTCTGCCCGGCCATTCAGGGCGTGAACTCAGGTCTGCCCGGTGATGCTGTCCCTGCCCTTCCTGCGTGTCACTGTTACCGCCCAGCCCCTGCAGCGCTCCTGGGTCTCGGTGGGACCACAAAATACCCAAGATGCTTTCAGCTGTCCGTGGGCATTAGGGTCACTTCCACACGGGGACTACGGGCGCGTGCGCAGTGGAACATTACTCAGCCTTAACAAGGAGATCCCACTGGTGCCACCACTGGTGACAAGGTGGAAGCGCCTGAATGACATCATGTGAAGTGAAATGACCTTTGTTTTGTTTTGTTTTTCTAAACAAATGCCTGGGCCAAAATAAGATTTTATTTTGGAAGTCATTTGAAAGACACTGAGCAGGGGAGGTGACGTAAGACTCAGGGGACATGAATTCCAAACTCACAGTCTTTGTCCTGCCAAAAAATTACTTTCTTTGTAAATTCCTGTTCTTTCCCCTTAAGCCTTCTTCATCTTCTTCGTTTTTCTTTTACTGTTCTTCCTTTTACTTTTCTTTCTTTCTTTCCTTCCCTCTATTCTCTCTCTCTCTCTCTCTTTCTTCTTTCTTTCTGGAGTATTATTTGCAGGAAGCAGCGTATTAGTTGGAGATAGGTCTCTCTCTCTCAACCTATAAAGTTTTGTGTTTTTTTTTCAAGTTTTCTTTATTTCTTTTTAAATAAACTTTACTCCCAACCTGGAGCTTGAACTCATGATCCCAAGATCAAAAGTCACATGCTCGACTGACTGAGCCAGTCAGACACCCCAGAGATGGATCTCTCTTTTTTTTTTTTTAAATCAAAGAGTGTACATCTAATGACTTCAACAACGTGTGGGGGGGGGGGGGGGGGTGCTCGGCCAGAGGGGAAGAGGAAAGCTCTGTCTCCAATTTGCCCCCTAGCTCACTGCCACAACCCACACGTGGACAGCACTCCTGTCACGTGGCACAAAGCCTCCTTGGCAGTATTTGGCCGGATTCGGACTGATTATTCATGAAGCACAGTTCGATTTCATGCTGGAGGGGATCAAAGAAATTACAGCCCCCACCCCCACCCCGCCCAGGGGAAGGGAGCCGTCACTGAAGAAAATCTGCTGCTGGGTGATCACAGACCTTTTGTTGTTGTTTAAAAGCAGGGCTTTGAGGTCCCCCAGGGGGCTCAGTCGGTTTAGCGTCTGACTTCGGCTCAGGTCATGATCTCACCGTTCGTGGGTTCAAGCCCCGCGTCGGGCTCTGTGCTGACAGCTCAGAGCCTGGAGCTGCTTCGGATTCTGTGTCTCCCTCTCTCCCTGCCCCTCCCCTGCTCACACCCACACACACACTCTCTCTCTCTCAAAAATAAATAAACATTAAAAAACATTTACAGCAGAACATCAGCTGGGGCCCCTGGGTGGCTCAGTCAGTTAAGCATCTGACTCTTGGTGTCTGCTCAGGTCCTGATTTCACAGCTTTGTGGGTTCAAGCCCGGCCTTGGGCTTCGTGCTGACAGGATTCTGTCTTCCTCTCTCTCTTTGCCCCTCCCCGACTTGTGCTGTCTCTGTCTCTTTCAAAATAAATTAATTAATTTTTGAAAAAAGCAGGGCATCAGCTCAGCGCCTGCCTCTGCCCTGCGCACGCAGGGGCACATCTGCACAGACGGGGTGGTGGGCGCCGGCGGCTTCTGCTGACCCCGTGAACCCGGACGATGCTCCCCGGAGGGGACTGTCCCGCCTCCTCTGTGACTTTGGGAGGGGAGAGGCCCCAGAGATTCGTGGGTGTCCACTTGTTTTACATAATTACTTGTGTTTGTGGTGATACAGTCAGTGAGTCCCACTGACGTGCGATGGAACAGTGAGCTCTGAGACAGGTGTGGTGCCTGCAAACCCAATCCACCTGACCTCGGGATTGCTTGTCTGTGTGCTTGGTTTCTCTTGATTCGGTCTATTCAGGGCTCAGCACATAAAACTCCAGCTCAAGAGATTTAAGGAACACCGATACCCAGGACCCACCCCCAGAAACTCGGACCCACGCTTTCTGGATTGAGACCTGGCCCTACGGATTATGAAAACACCACTGGCTAACACTCTTCTCGCATGATTCCGACGTAGAGCCCGGGATGAGAGCCACAGCCCAACCGTAGAAAGTCTGCGGCACAAGGTTCTTTGTCAGATGAGACTATGTCAGGGTAGCCTCTGCCTCAACAGGCTATCAACACGGGGTCCTATGATGAAGTGTGGTGACAGTGACAGGAATCTATAGGAAGGAAGCCAAGAAGCAAGCCTCAAGGTATGCCGTGTGGGGGCCGTCTGTCAAAGGTGTGCCTTGCAGAGGCCGTCTGTCAACAGCGCCAGCCAGCATGCCGGGAGCTGGGCTTGATGCTAGCGATGACAAAGAGTGGTTCAAGACACCCCACCACACAGGGGGTGAGGTAGGGCCATGGAAAGAATAAGGCGCATGAGAAGATTCGCCGAAAGGCCTGCTATTCCCAATGGGTAGGTGTTGCCTGTCTCAGTCCTCTGACCTGTGCAGGGGTGAGAAACGCGCGTTGTCGCCATGATCCGTGAGAGAAATTGATGACTCGTAGATTTTTAACTGTCTGTTTAAGGATGCCCATGACTTGTCAAGTCCGTGAAGGCCTGTAAGTCATGCATCTGGCTTCGTGGGAGTGGCACGTCCAAACACTGGAACCCACTCTTCTGGCCCGTGGGTGGTTTCGTTATGGTGGCCAACAGTCCAGACATCCTGGCAATGCAAGCACTGACCAATAGGCATGTATGGTTGGTGCCCAGGGAACCCAGGGAGGCCAAGAAGGCATGGGCTCAGGGAGGTAGCAGCCGGGTTTGCCAGCCTCTCTGGTCTCTGTAAGGACTTTGCCTCTCACTCACAATAAAGTTATAGCCATTGCAGGATTTTGAGGAACACCTGGTGGCTCGTTCAGTTGAGTGTCTGACTCTTGGTTCCAGTTCAGGTCATGGTCTCACGGTTTGTGAGTTCAAGCCCCGCTTCAGGCTCCATGCTGACCTTGCTAAGCCTGCTTGGGATTCTCTCTCTTCCTCTTTCCCTTCTGTCTCCCCTCCACCCTTTCTCTTTCTCTCTCTCCCAAAATAAATAAACTTTAAAATAAAATAAATAAGAACAAAATGGCAGACTTTGCAGGATTTTCAGCAGATGAGTAACATGGTTGCATTACATTTTCCAAACATTGATCTAGTTGCTTTATTAATAAGGGCTGAAGCAGGGGCAAGGGTTGTGAAAAAAGTAGGAGGTGGGGGGCCAGACACAAGACTGTCATAAGCCAGAAGAGAGATATGGTGGTGAAGGCAGAAGATGGTAGGAGGGTGGAGATGGTCAGAAGTTGAGGCTCTGAGTATATTTTTGGGGGAAGATCCGGTAGAATTTGCTCATGGATTGCGTTGGAGATGGGAGAGAAAGAGAAAGGTCAAGGAAGAAACTGGGTTTTATTCCCTCCTGAGTCATAAGATAAATGAAGTCAACATTTACTGAAATGGGAGAAATCAGTGTTGGGGTGGTTTTGGGAGAAAACCTGGAACTCAGTTTTGGACATTCAGAGTGAGGTGTCTGCTAACACTGAAGACGAGATAGCCAATAATCAATGGACATAGAGTTTGGAATGCATACTCAAGACATTAGCTGGAAGTAAATGTATATATCACCAGCCAGAAAAGGTTCATTGAAGCCCTGAGACTTAGAGGGACCCTCCAGGGAATGACTGTAGGTAGAGACAAGATCTCCATCTCCAAGGATGGAGATCTGGGGCTTTCCAATATGGCAAGGAGCAGAGGATGGGGAAGAACCAGTGGAGGGTGGGGTCTGAGAAGTGAGCAGTGAGTTAGAATAAGAACCAGTGACCGAGGTCTAGAAACCAACTGGTGGAAGTTTTTCAAGAAGGAGCTGATTTTCCGCTGTTGAGAGGTCAAGTAAGACACCATATTGATTCCTTTAGCCATGTGGCCAGCCAAGCAGCCGCCATGCCCACGAGCGCATGCACAAAGAAGGACATTCATGAGGAAATTGATGAGGGCGACCTCCTCGACTCTGCAACGATTGGTCTGGCCACAATGTATGGAACCAGCTCCCCAGAAGCTCAGTGTCAACAAAGTTGTCTAATAAATCAGTCATTTGTCTTCAGAAATGGGTCTGTGGAAACCAGGAGCTAAGCATAGCCTCCAAACTCAAGAGGCCCTCGGGACAAGGCTGACACCCTTAATTAGGAAATATCAATGTTTATCCTGTGCTCTTGCTAACAACCCCCGGTTCACCAAAGCCCCTCAGTCGTGTTTGCGATGGTGATGGATTCAGTAATATTGCCTGTTTCCACAAAGTACCAGCATACTGGGCTTGTTTACAAGAAAATGAAGAAAAATGGCAGCAGCTGGGAGGCAGATCAGGCCTGTGGCACCAGATCAGCCTCTGCAAATACACAGACTCCCGGGGGCTACCATTTGTTAGCAAAACTGGGACCAGACGGTCTTTAAAATATGAACGATGCGATTGCCTTAACCTCAGGAGACATGTCCCCATCACAGGTGCAGCTGAGCTAGTTCTGAGGCTGCAGGTGGCGGGTTTTACCAGGAAATGCCCACTACACGTGAATGTCATGGGGCGTTTTCTCAAGTCACTGGGCTGCTTCGAAAGATGTGTTCCAAAAGGCTGTAGCGTCACATGCAAATATGCGAAAACATGTAAAGCGACGCTTGGTAAACAAAACACACACACACACACACACACACACACACACACACACACACACATCATCATCATCATCACCACTATCCTCATCATCGTCTTTGTAAGTGGGAACCACAGAGACAATTAAGATACTTCCCAGACACTTAATCTGTTGAGTAGAAAGGAGACGTATAGACACTATCCACCATCAGCAATATTGTCAGGAAGGGAAGTAGCTCGTGTAAAGTTGGCAAGGAGGTAGCTATTCAGTCGTACAATTAGCTAGGACTTTTAACCCTTACTGTGAACCCCAAACTACACTAGACATCTCGGGGGTCACCGTGACATAAAGGAGTCACAGCGTGTGTACCCTGGGAGAGGAGATAACACCCGGGTCCATGCAGAGCTGAGAGGAGGAAGGTGGTACCCAGCAGCTGAGCAGGGGAGAGGCGTCCCCAGATCCGCATGCGTCCTTGAGATGAGGCTGGGTGGGAAGGAAGATGGAAGGGAAGTTCAAAGATACTGAGACTTGAAAGAGACGGGGCTGGGCCAGGGAGGCAGTGCATCTATAATGGTTGGGGGCACAGGTGGAGAGCAGCGGGCCAGGTGATCAAACAGCGGTGACAGCTTTTGTTTCTAACATACTGATTCGAGTACTGTGTCTCGTGGTCCTTTCAGGAATCTTCTAGGGGAGAAAGATGGCATTGCATATACACACGTTCAACATACACAGATTTTCATATATTTTCCTGGAGAGAAAAAGACAGACCCCTGAAATTCCCCCCCCGCACCCCCCCCACCCCCGATCCTCAGCTCCAATGATAAAAGGGAGAGCACGGCTTTGTGTTACGTCTTAAGTCTGAGTCTGCAAGGGCCACGATGTGGACGACAGCAGCACCATTGATGTGGCCTCTGAGAGTCACTTTTGTTGTACCTGATGTGTGCCTTTGCAGTGAAGTCAGAAACATAATCATCAGGGGCCACCTGGGTGGTTCCGTCAGCTGGGCATCCGACTTCGGCTCAGGTCATGATCTCACGGTTTGTGGGTTTGAGCCCCTGTGCTGTCAGCACAGAGCCTGGATCCTGCTTCATATTCTGTGATTCCCTCTCCCTCTGTCCCTCCCCTGCTCACTTCCTGTCTCTCTGTCTCTCAAAACTAAATAAACATTAAAAAAAAAAAATACACACACACACACAAAGATCATTGTGCTCCAATGGCCCTGGGCACTGAGGCAGGAAGCCATTCTCCCTCGAAGGAGGCAGGTCTGTGATGGCACGTGCCACTTGAAGGAAAATTACCAACTCCCCCGAACCCCTCTTCTCTCACCTCACAGGAAGCCTTTCTGCAGATCAGACAGCACCCCTGGGCAAGCACGGGGCGATGAACGTGGCCGCCCTCCGTCACCTTCAAAGCCAAGCTCCTCTCCCCCGGACCGGGTGCAGGAGCCCAGTCATTCTTCCTGGGAAATAAGCCTAATTGATATATTTTCCAGTATGTCACCTCAGTCCTGCAGGAGCCCACGGAACTAAATTAAAATCTATGTTTCACATTTTGGAGGAGAAGGTAGTCGTGTCTGTATTAAAATTAATGAGCGCCGCAGCCCAAGCCACGAGCTTCAATTTCTTCCAGGCAGCGCGATCGCCCTGTCCAAAGTGCCGGGGGAGAAAAGTGCGATTTGAGTCCGTGACAACGTTTTAAACTTTAATAACATTTTGTTTGAAAATGAATAATGCAGGCCTTCTATGATTTGAATCTTTAGATTACATTACTTTTCTTTCATTTTGAAGATTATTATCTTATAATAGGTACCCTTACATATCACTTACTATTTGCCAAGCACTGCTTTAAGGCTTTTACAAATGCCTTCGTATTTAATTCTCTGGAAAACCCTACAGAGCAGGTGCGATCATGACCCTGCTTTTCCAGACACAGAACCAGAGTCGCAGAGATGTTAAGTAACTTGCCCAGTTGTATACAGTCGGTAAGGGGCGCGTCCTGGAAGCCCAGTGAACAGAGGAAGTCCAGTCTGTGTTCTTAACTCTGGCACTGATCCTCAGGTCGTTGGTTACACACAGGAGCCAAGCGGGACGTGTTTTAAAATCATCCATGCCCGAGCTAAGTTCTGAACAATTAGTCGAGAAAATCCACCCAGGGGCAGATGGTATAATAGAAGGGACTGAGGCCGCGAAGTATCACTCTGTAACTGGGGCGAGGCAGGGGCATTCGGTAAATCGTGTGACTTCTATGACCTCAGTAGTCCTCATCTGTAAAATGGGACATGCCTGGCTCCCCCCTGCTGAGGCCGCAGCAAGGGTTAAATGCAGTGACCATCTGCTCCAGTTAGCTCAGGCTGAGCGGGATCCCAGGGCGGGTGGGGGGTGGGGGGGTGTTTCGGTGCTCAAGCCAAACGCTTGAGCAAATGGGCATTAACTGAGCGGCTGCCACCAAGTCCGCGTGCGTTCTCCCAAGTACTGGTGAGCGTGCCGCACGTGGTCCTTAGGATTCGTGTGCGACGCGTCCGTGCTGCATCCCAGGGGTTTTCAAGGCAGGAAGGAGCAGGCGCGTTGGAAGGTCGGAGGAAGGCCAGCGTGGCTGGGCCGCACGGGCAGAGAGGCCGCAGGAGTCAATCTCAGGGGCAAGAAAAGTCGCAAGAAGCCAGAAAACAATCTACAGGGATCGGGATTCAATCTGGTCGCATGCAGCAAACCTCGCAGGCTGAGGGCTTCGACGGGGAGAGGGCAGAGCAGGTCAAATTCATCACCACCTGCAGCCAGTGCAGACCGCCGGAGGGGGCCCGCCCCGGCTCGCAGGCGCGGGGGGCTCAGAGGATGGCCCTGGGGGGCTGGCTGTCGCTGCTCTGCGGAACTTTTAGGAACAAGGCCACCGCAGGGGGTTGCAAGGCTCAGGTGGGTGCTGGAGGGCGAGTTGGGAGAGGCCTGCGTTCTGCCGCTTCGTGAGTCTTCAGCTTCTGTCAGCGGTGGGGCCAGGACTAAACGGTGGGTCTGTGACCTGTTTCTTTAAGGTCCTGCGGGCTCGAGGCCACAACAAATACAAATGCTTGCCTTTTGCTCAGGACTTTTATTTTCTTTTGTCGGTCCCGTATTTGCTTTTAAAGTCGTAAGGTTGAAATTCTAACAGAGAGCTAATGTCTCCTGAGTTGGAAAACTGAATGAATGGGGTGGGGACGGGGGTGGGGTGGGGTCTCTGGAGGGACCACCCACAGGTAACGGGTCCGGGTGGGGGGGGGGGTCCCTGGAGGGATCGCCCACAGGTAACGGGTCCGGGGGGGCGGGGGGGTCCCTGGAGGGATCGCCCACAGGTAACGGGTCCAGGGGGGGCGGGGGGGGTCCCTGGAGGGATCGCCCACAGGCAACGGGTCCGGGTGGGGAGGGGGGGGGTCCCTGGAGGGATCGCCCACAGGTAACGGGTCACCCTTCTCGCAGAGAGCATGGCCTCTTGCACGGCCGCGCTCCTGCCCAGGCCCCAGGGCTGCAGAACCACGCAGCGGGGGGTAGGGGGGGCTGTGAAGGGGGTGGCGCAGGTCTGGACCCAGAGAAACAAGAGTGCAGGTGCAGCCGCGAGAGGCCGTCGCGGAGCCGGGGGAGGGGCCAGAGCTGCTGTGATGTATGTGAGTCAGGTCAGACTCGGCAGCCTGGCCGGCTGCGGGGGCCTCACGGCTTCTCAGGGTTCAGGCCACCCTCCCACAAAGGCCCCGAAGGCGCCACAGCCTCCTCAGTCCCCCGACCTTCCCCGTCCACTCGGTGTTCTGGCTCCTGATCCCTGTGCGTCTGAGCCCTGCTACCAGACACGGTCGTCCCGAGATCTCTGAACAATCTGAGACGCGTCCACGCAGACCCTGTCTATCTGTAGGACAATGACGGGCTGGCTGCGATGCACCTGCCATGTGGTTTCCTTTCTCTGTGTGTCCGTGAGGCTCTGGCGTGGCATCCTCAGAGCCCAGCCAGGGCTCACCCCATCTGTGGGGCCGGCATGGAGGTGAGAGAAAGTTGGGGGCAGTGGTCAGGGAAGGCTGCCTGGAGGAGGAGAAAGTAGAGGGAGCCGGGCCAGGAAGGATGAGGAAAATCTCCTAAAACCATGTTTCAGCCTCAGGAGGTCCTATTCTAACAGCAGCCACGCCAGACTTTTAATTTAGAAAACTTCATATGGGACAGAAATGTTTATTGTTTCGAGTTTTCTCTTTTTAGCACTTATTTTTAAGTTACAGCTGATGTTGTAGAAAAATATTTGGGATTTAACTAGATGTGATTTTCTAAATCTATTTGCTTTTTCATGTTCATTTATCCCAAAGGCCAGATCATGGCTAAAACAGTTCATGTAATTCTTCTCTGACCTTGTGAATCCTTGGGCAAATATTTACCACGTGCCGGACACAGCGCGGCGCCCCCGCAGCCACGGGCCACTGGGCATCCCCGCAGCCACGGGCCACTAGACGCGTGCCTGGGGCTGGAGCCGAGCCGGTCTGCACGTCGAGGGGACAGAAGGCATCTCCGGAGGGTGGCAGGGAGAGTCTGCCGTAGGACCGGGGCCACACCGGTGATGGGAGAGCAGCTCGCAGACGCGGGCATCTGTCCGGGTGGGTGTAGGAAGGACTGGCATCTTCCTCACAGGCCTGGGGACCAAGCCGCACAGGCTCCGTGAGCGGTTGACGGGACGTCTGGGATCCGGGTCTCGGTGACAGCCCCATCCTGGTCCGTCCTGGCCACACACCCGGCGTGTCTGAGGCCAGTGTTCTGGGGAAATGTCTGTGTTTCGGGGCACCTGGGTGGTTCGTCCGCCAGGCATCTGACTCTCGATATCGGCTCGGGTCCTGGTCCCAGGGCTGTGAGATCAAGCCCTGTGTTGGGATCGGCATGGCGCCTGTGAAAGATTCTCTCTTTCTATGGGGCACCTGGGGGGCTCAGTCAGTTGAGCATCCAGCTTCAGCTCAGGTTCACAAGTTTGAGCCCTGCAGGGGCTCTGTGCTGACGGCTCAGAGCCGGGAGCTGCTTCAGATCCTGTGTCTCCCTCTCTCTCTGCCCCTCCCCTGCTCATGTTCTGTCTCTCTCAAAAATAAATAAACCTTAAAGAAAATAAAAAATAAAAGATTCTCTCTTTCTTTCCCTCTGCCCCTTTCCCCGCTTGCACTCACTCTCTTTCTCTCCCAATCAATTAATTAATTAATTAAAAAAAGAAAATGTCTGTTTCTAAGAGGGCACTGAGGCCTATCTGAGATTCAGAGGCCACTCGCACTGGGCTACTACCAACCCAACCCAAACCAGACAAAACACAGCCCTCACTGATTTTACCATCAGGGGCCAAAGAGAGGCGTTAAGCAAAACGCAGGTCATGCAATGAACGGATTCCTTGACCTTGTGGTAAGGTCGTGAAGAACACTTCCAGGAAACACCTACGTCTTAGGTGCGGGAATCCCTTCTCCGGGGAGGGAGGAGTGGGGAGGTGAGCGGTGAAGGCGCAAGGCCCTCGGCAGCTGAGAAGGATCTAGGGCCATGTCTCTTTCATTCCCATTTGTGTACTGGAAAATGAAGAAAACGTGCACGAATGGGGAGGTGTCTCGGTGCTGAGAAGTAAGTCCTTTATGCACAAGGCGGGGCAGGGGGAGGGGAATGACAGCTTTTGGGATGATGACACATGTCCTCTCTGGTATCCCTGTGTGGGCAGGAGGCCTGGGCCACATCTTGCGTCCCCACCCTCACCGTGGCCCCCGGCACCCCAGGGGCGATGCCCCATCTCCGGTCGAGTCACTTCAGCTGCGTACGTGTCAACTCAGAAACTTCCCCTGGAAACAGATCGTAGAAGAAACAAGTCAGTGTCAGACTAAAGCTAGAGCGTCTCCATCTTCCTCTGGAAAACGGAGCCCCCTGTTCACCCCGCTCCTGTCCGCGTCCATGGAGGGCTGCTTCCCTGATGAGCCGGATGACTCCCCACAAGTCCCAAGGACGAACGGGAATACCCGTCTACACCGCGATCGCTCGGCACCGCACCTCATCCCGCCGTGCAAGCCGGCGTGTGCAATTCCGGAGTGACTCTAGAATCCAGGAGCAGGGAATTCCTCCCATGGGCGCCTGCTCCCGAGGGCTGCGCCAATGCTCCTGTGCCACCGCCCCCTCATGCTCCCCAGCTCATGCGTGTGTGTGTGTGTGTGTGTGAGTGTGTGTGTGTGAGTGTGAGTGTGTGTGTGAGTGACCGACCTCATCAGAATGAAAGGGGTTTCCGGCTCCTCTCATCAGGTAAGGACGTGCTTTACCCACAGGCCCCCCAACCCGCTTCGGGAACGTGGAGATACCCAGCACGGCTGTGTCATGTCTGCTATGGATTCGCAGGGTGAAACCCGACAGCCGCTGGGTTGGAGCCGGTTTCATGCACCAGCCTTCGAGTGCCTTCTCTCCACGGCCGCCTGCAGGCAGTGTGAGAGTCAGTCAGGATCAGAACTCAGCGCCCCCCCCCGTCAGAAGCTACCTGTGCCTTCCCGCGGGTTCTGGAGCGCTCCTTAGAAACATACCTCCCTCCGCAGTGACCGAAGCCACAGGCCACCAGAGGGGCAAAATCATAACCAGCCTTCCACGGAAATGGGCTGAAAGGATCTGGAAGTTTCTCTCTCCTGCTTTTCACATCAAAACATCCATTTAGTGTCCCTTTTCCTCCCGGAAACTCTTCCCTTCCGCCTGGAAAGGGAATTTCCATTAATTTGGGGGAAAAAAATGCAGTCAGCAAATATTGATGTGCTGCCTAAATACAGAAGGCAGATTTTCTTTCTGTTTTTTAGTTTTTTAAATGTTTATTTATTTTTGAGAGAGACGGAGAGAATGATAGTGTGTGAGCGGGGGGGGGGGGGGGGGGGGGGGGGGGGGGGGGGGGGGGGGGGGGGGGTGGTTTGCGCAGAGAGAGGGAGATGACAGGGAAAAGCCTGTTGTAAGACGGCCAGCAGGGCTGATAAGGAAATACGTGTCCCTGATCAAAGGCTCCCCCTTCTGGGTTCTTTTCCCCACCTGCTTGTCACCTGCATTAGCGAGGAAGGCGGAAGTAACAGGCTATAAATTACTCCCTCTGCTGATGCTCGGGGCGCAGACCTCTGGGGAATGACCTCCTCTGAGCCCACGGGTGTAAAATAAACCTGCTCCCTTCCAAGATCTCTGAGCGCCGCTTGGTTCTTCCGCCGGTGTGACCAGACCAGAGTCCCCAACAGAGACACAGAGTCCGAAGCAGCTCCAGGCTCTGAGCTGTCAGCACAGAGCCCGACGCGGGGCTCGAACCCACCAACTGTGCGATGGTGACCTGAGCCGAAGTCAGACACTCAGCCGACTGAGCCCCCCAGGCACCCCCAGAAGGCAGATTCGCATTTCTTGGGGAGTCTTCTGGGAATTTGAAGAGGGGTTTTGTGATGTGAGAATTCCCTGAGGAGCCAGACCCGTGGAACGGATGTCTGTGTGGCATGTGGCCTGCTGACGATCTCGGAAGAGGCTGACTAGCGGCCTTTGCTGAGCACTATTTCTCCTCTGTCCCGCGTGGCAGGCATTCCAACTTCACGTTCCGGCTCTGGCACAAGATGACTGAGCTTTCCTTGTTCTGTTCGTCCTCGCCCCGCGTTATTCCAGGGAGTGCAGGGGCGGGGGGCAAACCTCCCAGTGGCTGTGCTTGTTTGCAGCCCTGAGAGGAAGCGAGCCTCTCTCCCCACTGTGCAAACACACTCACACCCACACATGTGCGGGAAGGACCATGCAGATGGGGGGGGGCACGAAAATCCAGTGTGAAACTGCAAACGTCATCGTGATGAACTCCGTGGGGCCGGAGGTGGGGTCGTGGGTTGTCCCAAGTCTCAAATTTTAGAGCCTGGGTAGGTAAGCACCTAGAGAAATAGTCCACAAACGGGTAGCGTCTGCGTGTAGCGCTGCTGTTAGTCTGAAGGCATTTTGACAAGAGTCGCCTTTTCTGTTTTCCAGGAAGCTTCCAGCAGGGAGGTGCCGTGGAACAGCAGTCGGAGCTCCAGCAGCCCCGAGGCAGGCGTGGTCCGTCCCCCACTCACGGCCACCTGTGCCCGGTGATGCCCAGGTTCACCCTGACCTGCCCACCCACCGGCTGAGACCATGACCCCGCACACACGGGGTCATCGACGCAGGCTCACAGGGTCCCTCTGTGCTCTGCAGAGAGACAGACCCTACAAAGCACCCCGAAGCCTAGCGGACTGGACGGCAGGCCCCGCGGGGTCAAACATCACGGGTTCTCCATCAGCCGCTCTGACGTGACGCCGCCCTCCAAATTCTGGAATCCAGTAACTTCCGTACAAGGACCGAAGTTAATGGCAGTATCTGCTTAATTGATTTATTTCTCTCAAGTGAGAGAGAGAGACAGCAGGGGAGAGGGGCAGAGGGGGAGAGAGAGAGAGAGAGAGAGAGAGAGAGAGAGAGAGAGAGAGAGAATCCTAAGCACACTCCATACTCAGCACAGAGCCTGACACAGGGCTTGATCGCATGACCCTGGGATCGTGACCTGAGCCAAAATCAAGAGTCGAACGCTCAACTAACTGAGCCACCCAGATGCCCCAATTTATTCATTTGCTCATTCTTGTCCTCAGCCAAACAAGATGGCTTATAAGTGCATGATTGGAAATTCGAGAAATAAGGATTTCACTTGTTTGATTTTCAGTCATACAGCGGGAGGGAAAATGGGCTTCAAAGAAGAGAATCTGAGTTCATCCTCAATTTGGTGTGTATTTACCGTGTGAGGTGTTGCAATAATTACAATGTAAGAGGAACGGTACTGAGTGACTTACGGTCTACAGCGGACTGAACAAGACATTAAGACATCTGGGGGCATCGCCCCATTCGATCACTGCAACAGCCTCATGAGGAATTCTGTATTGTCACCCATTGTGCAGATGAGGAAGCTGAGGTTCAGGCACAAGCGATGATGGATTGAGCACCAGGGAATGGAGCTCAGAGCTCAAGTTCAGGTACGGTCTCGGCTTCCCCCCTGCGAGGCCCAAACCTGTCCTGCAGCGCCCGTCTGTCCTGTGTCAACCCCAGCTAAAGTCGGGCCAACGGAGCTCCTAATTCCTATTCAGCACAGCGCAGCCTTCTCCCAAATTCGAGTTCTATGTTCCAATTCTTTCAGCCTCAGAGAAATGACTACAGACTCCCACACTCCTCCCGGCTTCATTATCGGCTGGGAGTGGAGCCAAGTGATGTCCTTGGCTTGGGGCTGAGAGAGAAGGGAAGCCTCGTTTCTTTGTTTATTTCTAAAAAAAATGTCATGACCATATTTTGAAGGAATATGTGCACCCCCCGGGGAGAGAAACAGAAGGAAGATAAAGAAAGAGAAAGAGACTGGAGAGGGGTGGGGGGGGAGGGAGGGAGAGGAGAGGAAGGAAGGGAGAACGGGGTCGGGGGAGGGTCCAGGCAGAGATAAGCAGGTACGAAGGCTGGCGTGGGCTGGGCTGGGGATCGTGGTGAACCCGAGGCCGGTGTGGCCGTGGTACCCGGGGTGGGGGAGGAGCAGCGGGGGAGGAGTGCAGAGGGGAAGAGGCGCCATCACCGAGGGTCCTGTCAGCAACCAAAACACTGCATTTGATTCTAAGTGTCTTCAGAAGCCCCTGCAGGACACTGAGCAAAAGAGAAACATTCTTTCTTTCTTTCTTTTTTAATCTTTTATTTTTGAGAGAGAGAAACAGACTGTGAGTGGGGGAGAGGGAGGGAGACACAGAGTTTGAAACAGGCTCCAGGCTCTGAGCTGTCAGCACCGAGCCCGACGCGGGGCTCGAACCCACAGACTGTGAGATCATGACCTGAGTTGAAGTCAGATGCTCAACCGACTGAGCCACCCAGGCGCCCCGAGAACATTTTTTAATGTGTTCTTGCCTTTCTGTTGAGCAGAAGCAAAAGAAGAGCAAAGATGAACCGTGGGGGTCACCGTACGAGCTGGTGCAAGAACCCGCACAGGGCCCAGCAGCCGAGACGGCGAGCAGCTTCCAGAATCAGGATGTGTTTTGAAGGAGGAGCTGACGATACATGAACAGGGCTGTGATTTCCCCAACCGGGAGCGTGCGGGAAACCCCTTTTAGAGGAAGAAAATCCAGATGACCTCCGGTTCGGTGATGACTTTTGAGATACAACCCAAATGCACGGTCCCTGAAGGAAAGAATTGGCGAGCTGGACTTCATTAAAATTTTTTTAGAAAAATTGTTCTGCAAAAGACACTATCAAGAGAATGAAAAGACAAGGGATGCCTGGGTGGCTCAGTCGGTTAAGCGTCAGACTTCGGCTCAGGTCATGATCTCACGGTCTGCGGGTTCGAGCCCCGCGTCGGGCTGTGTGCTGACAGCTCAGAGCCTGGAGCCTGTTTCAGTCTGTGACTCCCTCTCTCTCTGACCCTCCCCTGCTCACGCTGTCTCTCTCTGTCTCTCAGAAATAAAAAAATAAAAAAAAAAAACAATAAAAAAAAAAAGAGAATGAAAAGACAAGCCACGAAGGAGAAGATGTTTGTGAAAGGCACATGTGACAAAGCACGGAATATAGGAACCGAGACCGAGCCTGATGTGAACTGTGGACTATGGGCAACGCTGATGGCTCAGGGGAACCTCACCTTGTGACGAAGGTCCCACCTGGTTCCGGATGTTGATAGTAGGGGAGGCTGCGCATGCGTGGGCGATAGGGGAGCCTGGGAAATCTCTGTACCTTCCTCCCAATTTTGTTGTGAATATACAACCCCTGTAAAAAATAGTCATTTGTATTCTTTCAAGATTTTGTTTAAACTCATGTTAGGTAACACGTGGTGCGTATTGGTTTTAGGAGTAGAGTTTAGTGACTCGTCACTTACGTACAACACCCAGTGCTCTTCCCAACAAGTGCCTCCTCGGTGCCCGTCCCCCCTCTGGCCCGTCCCCCAAACCCCATCAGAGACGTCTGATACCAGAAGCAGACAAGATACCAAGAGTGAGACGCTCTCCTTCTGCCAGGTTGGAATGAGCTCCACTGTGGGTTATTTTGAACCAGGCCATAATCTGATCCAACTGCCACATCCTTTTCTGTAGAACAAAAGGCTGGGAGATGAGAAGCCCGGTACTGCGTGCCTGCTGGTTGTAATTCTCCGCTCTCCTGACATTTCGGGAGCAAGAAGTTCCTGCCCCAGGGGAGGCCTGAATCTCCCCGTCTTTCCCATCCACAGAGAGCCCTCCCCATCCTTTACAGGACCCCCCCCCCTGCAGGGCGGGAGGGGCGAGGTCATGGGCAGGGCCTCCTTCCGGACCCAACTCTTCCCTGAAAAGCGGGTTGAGCTGGAGAATGGGCCTACAGGCAGGTAGAGATGGGGGGGAGGGGCTGAGCACCCCCAGGCGGAGGCACCAGCTGGGGCCAGACCCGCAGGGGACAGGCTGCCCTTTTGTGTGCTTATCTGTTCTCTTTCTGAAATGCTCTGACCCCCACATCCTCAGAGGCGGAGCTGAGGTTTTCTGGTGCTCACTGCTGTCTGTCTTCTGACCTGAAAAGCAGACCGTCTCACCCCGAAGACAGGGAATTGTTAACTTCTGTTTGAGCGTTTGGGGACACATCATGTGTACTTTGTCGGTGTGTGGCAGCACGCCTGACCTCTAGCTTCTGGATGCCGGTAACAGCCCTGAATGCACAGTGACCTTGGAGTCAGGGGACCAGAGAAGAGATGAAGAGATGCCTTGGGACCTTGGAGACGTTACCAAATGTCCATCTGGGTCCTCTTGGTCGATCACAGCATCATTCTAAAATGTTTTCTTAAGAGGAGAGAAAGGGATTGAATTGCGGCTATGATTTCAACAGTTCACATTGTGTCCGTGTTTCGATGAGCTATCACCACTGATGTATTATTCATGGTTATGACGGTGATGAATTAGTGTACTGTTTTATTTTACCTACGAGTGTCTTTGGGGTTTGCAAAAAGTAAAATGAGATGCCTCACCTAGCATTTGTAACACGGTCAAATAAAAACATAAACAGGCTAATAATAAATATAAACACGTAAAAAGCAATACGAAACGCAGGCTGACGTTTCCTGTGGCTCCAGACTGTGATACCTAAGTCTTGTGTTAGGACTGGTGTTTACAAAGCTGCAAAGTATCGTGGGCAGATATTTTAAATATTAATGTCAATATCAAGATGATTAATTTCCTTTTAAATATTAATATCCTTAAGTGACCTTGCAAAACATCTCTTTGAAATAAGTGCGTGTTCTCCCCAAATGGTCTCCAGTGCATCCATTTTGACCAACTTCAAAACAACACGGAGTTTAACAGTAGCTTACACGGGTGGGTATTTACATGCTAGGTCAGCCCCTCTGTTAACATCCATGGACTTCCCAGCATTTTAAGACATGGGCACAAACTTCATGCAGTGGTAAAATCAGACAAGCAAGCAAACACAGGGGATGGCTTGGCACTCTGTTCCCTCCACATGCACCTGCTCCATGGTGACTTCGTGATGATTCTTTCCATAGTGGTGGTGGCCGGGTCCTTCTTGATTCCCGCATCTCTTATTTGCATTTTCCCCTGGGGCGATCAGAGTTCTGTCATTTTCCCAAAGTCTTCCAACTAGTCAGTGCCAGAGCTGGACACGGACTCTCTCTTTTAAATAAACAAGCAATATGGGATGGAAATCTAGTTGTGAAAATTAGCACACACACACACACACACACACACACACACACAGAAGCCCTCTTTAACCTCATGTTGTCCTATAATTACTCTCAGTTAATCATCACTGAGATCAGTTTGGCATGTGACCTTCCAAAATTTATAGGCATGTTAACTTACCTATAAAATGTCAATATGGGGCACCTGGGTGGCTCAGTCGGTTAAGCTTCCGACTTCGGCTCAGGTTATGATGTTATGGTTCGTGGGTTCGAGCCCCACGTCGGGCTCTGTGCTGACAGCTAGCTCAGAACCTGGAGCCTGTTTCGGATTCTGTGTTCCCCTCTCTCTCTGACCCTCCCCTGCTCATGCTGTCTGTCTCTCAGAAATAAATAAAAACATTTTAAAAAGTCAATATGAATATGTATGCTTATATTACATGTTAATCAAATCAGATGATTATAGTCTGTGGTCTTTAATGTCATAACTTGTATTCATCTTTAGGTTTGCTGACAAGGTATACCATTGTTGCTTAATAGGAGTAGACATAGGCCTAGTTCATGGTTTAGAGTTTCTGGTACAGCTGTGCTATAAGATTATTTAACTACTTAATTGGTGGATACTCCATTGTTTCTAAAACTTCACTCATATTCAGTAATGAACATCTTTTTCCATAAGTGCATCATGCATGTTTCCTTAGATGCCGTTTATTGAGCATGTATTATGTGCCAGGGGCATCTCTGTTTCTGCATATACTTTATCATTTAATTTTCAGACCTCTAGATGAGGAGGTGGAGAAGCTTCATTCGCATCCTGGCCATAGTCTCAGAGTGGGAATGCCACATGTCCCGCCCCATAAAGGCATGTCCCTCTATTAGTGACAGGGTCACAGGCTGTCACATTTCCCTTTGTCTTTGTATCTGTGTTCCAGATTTTTTATAACACGCACCTATTCTTTTGCGCCTCGACAATGCACACACACACACACGTTTACATGTAGGTGTGCATGTGCCTGAGTGTGCCCTTGCTTGTGTGTGCGTAAGAACCTCTAAATCAACTATGTCCAGAAGGATTGGGTGCAAGCACGTTCCAAGTACAGAAAATGGAATTGTCTGATGGAGACTTTATCTGATTCTTAGAGATCACGCCCTCCACAACTGGTTTACACAACTCCGAGCTGCTTGCACAACCCCAACCAGATTTCCTTGCAGGCAAAACCAGCTGAAAAGACATTCTCTCTTGTTCTAAGACTTTTCTTTGCCTGTGTTCTTGCCTCTTTCTCGGCTCCCACCATTGCCCTGCTACGCAAGACACGTATTTTAATGCCCAGGGTCGTGGTCTCTAAATGCAGGCTTGCCTTTCTGTGAAGTGCGCGTCTAAAGCACAGATCATTCGGATTCATCATTTGTTTTTTTTGTTTTTTTGTTTTTTTTAAATGTTTTATTTATTTCTAGGAGAGAGAGAGAGAGAGACAGCGTGAGCAGGGGAGGGTCAGAGAGAGAGGGAGTCACAGACTGAAACAGGCTCCAGGCTCTGAGCTGGCAGTCAGCACAGAGCCCGACGCGGGACCCAAACCCACGAACCGTGAGATCATGACCTAAGCGAAAGTTGGACCCTCAACCGACTAAGCCACCCAGGTGCCCCAAGGATTCATCATTTGTTAATAAGCATATCAGTGAATCTAAACGCAGATCTCCTTGTTCCTCAGGCGGACACACCAGTGGCTAAATGCAGTGCCTTCCCCAGAGCAAATGTGAACATTTCGTTTTTGACGCATCTGGGACACAAGCTTGGGTTTATTCACTTACGCGATCATTTTTACCATCAGCACATTCTGCGAGGAAACTCAGAGACCGTGGTTGGATTTTCTTCCCCCTCCAAACGGCGCAGGCAGCCAAGCCCCACGACCCTGGATGGCTTGCTCTGTGTTTCTTCACCCCCCTGGGTGCGGCTGAGCAGAGCACCCCTTCCTGGCCAGGGACACAGAGGAGGACTCCCAGCATCCACAGCCCTGCCTGCGCCTGGTCAAGGGGGGTGTTTGTCTCTCCTTCCCTTTACAGAGCACGTCAAGCCTCATTCCTAGAGCTGAGGTACGCGGCCCCGGTATTGTCTGTGTACAATTAAAAGCAGATTCACATTTCTAGAATGAGGGGCCCTTTCCCTCATGTGTATATCTGAGTCTCTCAATACATGTCCATTTCACTTGTCTGCATCGTGGTCAGTTCCCATCGGAGCCGGCCGTCGCCAGGAGAGATTGTGACGTGTCTCAATTGGCAAGAAAACGTGGTGGGTCCCCTGGAATATCCTCCTCCTCTCTGTACCCACTTCCAGAAAATGTCAAGGGAGTCGGATACCTCTTTCCCCAGCTGGATTCTTCAACCCTCAATTAGCGCACCCCGGGAAAGGCCATTGGAGGTGGGATGGAGAGGTTTTGTTTTCCGGACCCATTAATCTGCTTCTATCTCTTTAATTAGTTAAAGATTCTCCAAAGCTCCTGAATATCATCCCTTGAGGGGAGGAGGATGCATTTTCCATTTCCTCCTGCAAATTAGACTGGGGCGCGCTTCTCTGGAAATATCAGATAAGGGAAAGGTGCAGAACTCCGGTGCTGAATTTTTCCCCTTTGCCACCTGGGAGATGTGCAAGGAATAGTATTTGAAAGACAAAAGCCCAGTGGGTTTTGTGAATCTTAAAAGAGAATTAAAGGCATATCGTGCGGCCTCGATGAGAAGGAGAGCCTGGTATCCTAGAATCAAGCGGGCCCCACGATGTTGGGGACGATGGCTGCTGTGCCTGGAGACATGTTGGGGTACAGTCAGTCTCCTCCCACGTGCCAGCCAGCTCCACCAAATCAAGCAACAGGTCAGGACGCTGACCTGCCCTCTCCCGGCGCATGCCTGTATCACAGCGGCCGCACGAGGCCAGGATGTCGCCCTCTGAACTTCCAAGGAGGTCACAGTGGAAATCAGAGAAAGAAGAGTTAGAGTTTGGGGTGCGTTCAGCTGTGAGTAATATACAGGCTGCCAAACAGATCAACGAGCAAGTAGGCACAAGGCAGGGGTTCGGGGCTTGGGTGTCCAGAGATGGTTGTCCCGTGCCCCGTCTCCCCCCACGCCCCCCTGTCTGCACCTACCAGTGCTGCACACCCTTCACTCTAGAGGTCTCCCCGCCTCACCCTTGCTGCCCATTAGAATCATGTGAGAAACTTTAAAATACGGATGTCCAGGGGCACCCAGACCAATCGCACCAGGGTACCTGGAGGTGGGGAGAGGGAGCCATTTTTAAAAGTAATAGATATGATTTGAGAGCAGTTTGGGGCTCCGGGAAGACTTCGGGGGAAAGTATAGGAAGGTCTCCTATCTATCTCCTCCGCTACACAATTTCCCCTATTAATAACATCTTGCCTTGGTTGTGGTACATTTGCTGCAATTGATGAGTTGATATGGAGACATTACTATCAACTCAAGTCCACCGTTTCCATTAGAGGTCGCTGTTTGTGCTGCGAAGTTGTAGGGTTCTGGCAGATACATAGAGTCCTGTATCCTCCATGACAAGATCATGTGGAAATCACCTGGAGTGCACCTGTTCATCTCTCCCCGGCCCCCTAGGCCCCAGAAAACGCCCATTCTTTACTATTTCCAGAGTTTTGGCTTTCCCCAAGTGTTGCATAGTCAGAACCTTGCAGGTAGCCGTGGTGGCTGGGGTCTGACCTTTAGAAGGTCTCCAGGGAAAGGTCATGTGCAGCAGCGCTGAAATCACCAGACCCTTGCACAGAGTGACCGTGTGTTAACTTATCTGAACGGATTTTCAAGATAATTCAATGTGATCCTTATACTTCACGGGGGAGAAAATATGTCCCGGGTGGGAATTGAGTCAACCATGACCATGACCATGACTATGACTATGACCAAGGTGGTGACTCCCAGGGGTGGTGACTCCCAGGTCAGGAATGTTCTAAGCGTACTACACATCCTCTTTCTGAGAGAAACTGTCTAGCGTGACAAAGCGTTATCTGTCCCAAGGCCGTCTGCGTTCTAAAACTTATGAATGTGACAGGTGTTTTCTGAGGATCAACTCTGGGCCAAGCAGCGCCCCTGGGGCAGTGGACGGAGCTGGAAACCTGACGCAGCTGCTGACCCCAGCAGGGTGTGGAGGGGCACGCAGGCACCGTGAGCAAGTGTATAACGCGGGGTGAGGCTAGTGACGGCCAGCACGCACATACCTGCAGCCCGCTCCGAGCGCTCTGCCGTCTTAGCCCATCTAAGCGTCACCAGAGCCCCCGAGGGAGGTGGAATTGGCACCCCATTTTCCAGATGACGACTGAGCACAGAACACTAAAGGGCTTGGGGCGCCTGGGTGGCTTAGTTGGTTTAGCGTCCGACTTTTTCTTAGGTCATGATCTCGCGGTTCGTGGGTTCGAGCCCCGCGTCGGGCTCTGTGCTGACTGCCAGCTCAGAGCCTGGAGCCTGTTTCAGAGTCTGTATCTCCCTCTCTCTCTGACCCTCCCCTGCTCACGCTGTCTCTCTCTCTCTCCTAGAAATAAATTTAAAAAATATTAAAAAAAAAAAAAGGACACTAAAGTGCTTTACAGAAGGTGACATGGAAAACAGAAGGCAGAGCCAAGATTCAAACCCGCGGGAGACAGCTCCACATATTAAGTCGCTCATTGCTGATGCACGAAAACATTTCTCCCATGTTCTGCAGGATTTGACACTTATTAGTGGGGACACGGGGCCCTGAGTGCCCCCCTCCTCACTGAACAGCCCCATGAGAGCTTGATGCTGGGGATTCTTGTTGTGAGTAGGACACATGGCGTCCTGCGCTTTCTGTAAAAAGCAGTCTTCTTTCACCCGGCAAGTATTCAAATAACCTGAAAATCCACTTCCTTGGAACAAAAGATTTGAACATCTTCACAGCCAGTTGACTCTCCAGAGTTAATAATACCAACTGCCGTGTCCTCGGACTCAGTAACTTAAGGAGGATTTCATCTGTGGGAGCTTATCTGCTGCTCTGTAGTTACTGTTATGGAATGGTGTCTCCTTTGTGGGAAAAATGGCCCTCCCACCCAGGTCATCTGTCGTGGGCACCTAAATCTGAAGCCCACCCATATGTTAATGCATGACAAACACCAACTCGAATAGAAATTACTTAGTGAAAACTATATCTTTTTCATTAAATCTGAAAAAAATAACGTAAAGTGTTTGGTAAAAACAATCCTAAGCAGGAATAATTGATATGCCAATTACCCATGAATAGCAAGTAAGAGCATGAGTAATTCAGAGAGGGGTCTGTGAGTGTCTTGGGATTAGACAGTTAATACTCAGACACCGCAAATACCAAAAGCAGGTTCATTACAGAAACTCTGGGGTGCAACTTAAGAGAGATGTCAGCACCTGATCTACTCCTGACTTCTCTCCTCATACTCTTTACATAGCAGACACCGCCAACTCAGCTTGGTAGCTCTAGCAAAATCCCAGGGTTGAGACTCACTGGCCCATCATAGCTATTCTAGGACCATAGTGTGGGCAGGGGGATCGAACTTTGGTCCTGGGCTCCTTCCTAACAACAAAGACTCAAAGTAGAGCAGAGATGGTCCCCCAGAAAATAAGTGTTCCATTCCTAGGAGAAGGGGGTAGACAGATGGGCCAAACAGAAGTGACATGTGCTACATTACCTTCCATACCTGGGTAACCTTTTGATAGCACTGAGTCACTGGTTCTAGGAGTCAAGCTCATATTCTAGGATCTTCTTTGAGATGGTTATTTTACTTCTCTCCCTAAAAGTGCCATGTAGGCCAGAAACCTGGTACTGTTGGTGTGGCCAATCCTTTTATTTATTATGGGTCCTTTCTGGATGGTGATGATGATGATGATGATGGCGATGGGGATGACAATGACCATGATGATAATGATGACAATGATGATGATGATGATGGTCATGAAGATGCCATTTGTGGAGTGCTATTTCAACTTCGGGCACGATGCTGCCCACTTTCCATTTACTGCTCACCTTACTGATGACAATAACCTTGTGAGACGTGCTGTTATTATTATTATTCCAAATTAACAAACAAGCCTCTGTGTTCTTAACCACTATACCACCTCTTTTGGCCTCACAGTTATGTCCTGTTCCCAGTCAGCCCCGACTCCCGATTCGGCTTTAATTCATGGAAGCAGATGGTGTTACAGAAGAAATAACCATGAGAAGCTAAATCTTGAGTGCTGAGGGAAAACCATTTCCTGCCAAGCAGGAATCCAGTTCAGCTACAGAGTTGTGGTAAGCTCACAGAGGTTGAGGGAAGGAGAAATGCAGATTTAATTAATTAATTAAAGTTTGTTTATTCTGAGAGAGAGAGCACAAGAGGGGGGTGAACAAGAAGGGGGGGGGAGAGAGAATCCTAAGCGGGCTCCACACTGTTATCGCAGAGCCCAGTGCACGAAATGTGAGATAATGACCTGAGCCAAATTTGGACACTTAACCAACTAAGCCACCCAGGTGGCTTGAAATGCAGATTTATTTTAAATCTTTTAAATCTTTTTATTTATTTTTGAGAGACAGAGAGAGACAGAGTGGAGCAGAGGAGGGGCAGAGAGAGAGAGAGAAACAGGATCTGAAGCAGGCTACAGGCTCTGAGCTGTCAGCACAAAGCCCAATGCAGGGCTTGAACCCACAAACCACAAGATCATGATCTGAGCCAAAGTTGGACACTTAACAGATTGAGACACCCAGGTGCCCCATGAAATACAGATCTTTTAAAGCTAAAAAACTCTCTGTGTCTGGTAGTACGGAGGCAAAGTCTCTGAGTGCAGTGGCTTCTTGGCTCTGGCTGTGTCTCACTTTTGTGTGAGCCCTGGACTGGACAGAAGAGGTGGTCTGCATAAACAGGGTCCCTGCATGACGATGTGGCATCCAGCTTCCTGGGGCCATGCCCAAGTCAGGTTTGCTCAAGAGCCTGCGAGTTAGATTTCCAGGTCAGAACTGACCGACAGGCAGTGCAAGATGTTCACGGAGGAGATTCAGTTCTCTCTAGCTCAATACCTGCTTGATTTGCAGAATGATCCAGAAAGTCACACAATAAATGTTGGCATCGCTTTCTTTTCTTCACTGGTGAAGACCCTTCTGGGCCTTTCTTGCTCTTCAGAATTCTTCCAGTGATTCAGGGTCATATTACGGGTAAAAGCATAGGTTCCTGGTTCAATCTGGAAAAATCTACTTCTCTTCTGCTTTACACGATGTGACCTGATTGTTAGAAAGCTCTGAGGTAGAGACGGGACCTCCTCAGGGTCTGGGCTTCCAGACTGTTCCACAGACAGCATGTGATTTCCTGCTGTGGGCAGCTTCTCTCCTGGTGTAGAGGTGACAGAAATGACACATTTACTTCCTGACTCAGGTGGGGGGAGGGATGCTGAACTTATTAATAAAAAATAAGGCACCTGTTCCTGCAGTTATCCCCTCCTTCCCAGTGGGTCTAAATCCACTCTCTGCCCTGAAATTTTCCGGCAGGGGCCCTGTACCAGATAAGCAAGCACTTAGCCTCAGTGCTGCGGCCAGGCTTACCCTTCCCTGGGATTTTGGAGAGGAGTATAGTGGGGCCTTCCACGGAGCTTAGAGGTTGTAGCGGGGCCCTGCTCAGATCGGGGGTGTTAGGCTCTCAAGTTTGAGTCTTCGTGACAGACAGCTATGCGCTGTCACAGGAAACACCTTCAAGAAGCCTTTCCATTCCCACCCCTGGGCAGGGTGTTTCAAGCCTCTGTAAATTCCAGGTTTTTCATATGTAAAATGGGGATGGTGATAAGGCTTCCATACAGTTGCTTGGGACAATGGAGACCAGAGACCTGAAGTGCGTGGTGCCCCGTGATGGATACAGAGCACTCAGTAAATGCTGGCTTGTGCTATAAAAGGCCGTTTTGCAAAGACATATGTGTGGACCCTGCAGAAGGGGACCGGACACCTGCACTGTACCCCTAATGTGCGTCTGAAGCTACATGTGGCCCAGAGCAAATGCCCATCCTCCCCTGAGCTCCTAAAAATGCCTCCCACACCTCAACCAGGACACCGAGTCATTCATGAGTCGGGCTAAGGTCCTCGGATAGGTCCTTGACTCTTCTAACTTACAAGCTACGCCTAGTCCGTCAGGAAAGACCATTGCGTTGCCTGCTAAATACATCTAGGAGTGAGCTACCTACATCCTCAACTAATACTCTTGTGTAAGGCACCTTCACATCTCTTTCCAGGATCATTGCCGTAGCCTCCTCACTGATCTCCCTTCTGGAGGCTTCTGCCAGCCCTCCTGGTCCCCACCCCTGGCCCCCTACAGGAAGCCAACATCGTGAGGGCAAAGCCTTGGTGCATTTGGCTCACGGCCGGTCACCTGTGCCTGGAACGATGCTGTCATTTACGCCACCAGGATTTACTGGCTGAGTGAATGAACCCATTTATAATTTTTCTTCTAAAGGTTATGAAGGATATGGTCACCTTCCTTAGCTCTCTAAAGTCCTGCCATGAAGATTCAAGACCCTTTCTGTATTTTAGGATCCTCGGCCTCTCCCGTGGTGACTACCAGTCTGCCCAGTTCCCAGCCACCAGAATCATCTTAAATATTAATGTAATATACATTCTAGTCATGTCCATACATGAACATTCACCTTGTTCAGAAGCACCAACAGAGTCCAAAATCAGAGCTGACTCTGGAAAAATTCTCAAAAGCCAGAAAGAAGAGAATCAGGATGAAATCGATCTCATCTTCTGCTTTCCTGCTTCCTCAGGGTGCCCCACAGAACGCCGTGTCAAAGATACACTTACTCTCTTGACGGCTTATAAAACACCACGTAAGAATACAGGCGCCACCTCGTGGTTTTCATCTTTGGGTTATTCTCAAGGGAAACAACAAGCAAATGATGTTAATCGAAACCAAGATGACCCACGGTATACTGATGCCTTGAACATTTTCTCGACATACGTTTGTGGGACGTGTAATATTTCGATCCCCTCTTCTCATTTTCTTGCATTTCCCCCCCTGCCCTCGACTTGTATATGCTACTTTAAGACGAAGGTGTCATTGCTTCTGGGCCAAGCATATGGAATCCACGAGTGAGGAGGCCATGCTTTTCTGAGGGGTGACTCTTCTTGACCGTACGGTCCTCTCTCAGGAAGTGCTTGCTTATGGGGGGGGGGCATGCAGATGTGCCGTAGATGGGAATGTCCTCTGCCCACCCCCAGGCTCTCCAATGGGTGGAAAGGTAAAAAGAAATGGCCCAGGCCAGTGGACACTGACTCTTCCACGAATTCCGTACTTGCCGACGTTGATGGATTTGGGGCCCCTGTGACTCAGCAGCTCTGTGTTCATGTTGCATCACACCTGAGCTGTTAAGAGCTATGAAATTTCCTTCAGCCCCGAGATTATGAAACAGGCCATGAATCTATGCTTTTGTTGCTATGGTAATTTATATCTCCACTGTTTTAATAACGTCATCAAATGCAGGCAATCAGAAGCAATGTGGCACCTCTACATAATTTAACTCGAAACCATTCATAACAACTTGCGATGCCGTTTGAAACATTGCATGAGGAAATTAAAAGCAAATAGAAATAAATCATCTCAAGCCTGAAAACTATAAATATTTGAGGTAGGAGCACACACACTTCCAGAAAGATCTTTGATGATAGGAATGGATATTTCTAGCAAATGGTGCAGAAAAATGATGCTGTATTGGAAAAGAAATACCTCTGAGGGCATTTCTGTCTCCTCAAAAGAAAAAAAAGGGAAACAGTGCTTTCGAGTTATTAGGACATATACCATAAAGAGGTTTTTCTCAAGCTTCAGAATATATTTTTAATACTTGACCACGAGACCATGAATATTAATTAGCTTTTGCATGAATATTGATAATTAAAATTATGATTCCTATAGATGGAATTTGCATCTGAAATTTTACAATGGGTTAAACTGGAAAGTGTGATAGTTCTCAATATATGACCGAGTCCCTTGTTCTTACACACACACACACACACACTTAAACGCACAGTCATTCAAATACATATTAGGAAACTACATTAATGCTGTTGGTTTCTGGTTTATCATCATTGTGGGTTTAATGGGCAGGTTTGTTTGGTTTTTTTTATTTCTAGGAGAGAGAGAGAGACAGCGTGAGCAGGGGAGGGTCAGAGAGAGAGGGAGACACAGACTCTGAAACAGGCTCCAGGCTCTGAGCTGGCAGTCAGCACAGAGCCCGACGTGGGGCTCGAACCCACGAACCACGAGATCATGACCTAAGCGAAAGTCGGACGCTTAACCGACTAAGCCACCCAGGCACCCCTTAATGGGCAGGTTTTGCTTGCCTTTAATTAGTGAATGATTCTTGCTGCTATTGGGGCTCCTTCGGGACAAGGGAAAGTGTTATTTGTGTGGCCACAGGAAGTGATTATGTGGGGCTGGAATGGCTTTCAGAGTTAGGACAGGACCCAGCCCTTCACTGTTCTGGAAACGCGTCATTCTTCTGTTCCAGACAGTGAGTCATGGGAACCAGCACAGGCGCCGGGCTCGGGCTGTGTTTTCAGCAACGGCGGCACCTGCCCCCATCTTGCACCCCCTCCCCCGTCCCACGCATCACATGCATTTTCCTCAACTCCCCGGCACATGTGAGCTGGGAGACGGGAGACCATGGCTCCTGAGTGATGGGCCACGTGGGGGGGTCGCGCAGGGAGGGTGGAATGGACGTGGAAGGTTCACGTGGTGCTAAGAGGTTAGAGGCCATGGTGAGTTAAGGTTTCCACCCTCCACCTGCGGGGTACCCTCTGAGTACCAGGCACTGTACCGGGCTTGGGATCTGCGGTGGACACGCTCGGGTGCCTGCCCTCCATCCATGAGCCCTTTTTCCTTCTTGAGAGAGCCCTCATATTACTAGGGTGCCTTCTCCCCCGCACCGCCACCGCGTTTACAGGCAGCCGACTCCATCTCCAGCCCCAGACTTACATCCTTAGTTGGATAGCGTCTGTCATGCCCATGGCAACTGTCGTCGGTCCAAGTAGGAGCACATCACCTAAGCTAATCCAAATAGAATGAAGCCGAGACAGATGATTGCGCAAGTTTCTGGTGTATCTCTGTGTCTGCCCACATGTGCGTGCCAGATACCAGTGTACACCCCGGGGCGAGAAAGCTCTTTGACGCGCAGAGAAGAGAGAGAGAGGTGGAGAATGCTGTCTACCTGATGTCCATTCTCTGTTTCTTCTTTAAGATCAAAACCCAGTCTTATTTGGGTAGACTGTCTCCAACATCTCCTGTAATCAAGTATACTGTTATTAAGTGATGGATAAGGGAAATTTCTGGAAGACGCCCTAAAAGTCTCCCTAAGTGGAGAAGTTGCAGGTGACAGGTGTAGCCCATTTGATTCTCCTGACACCAACCTTTTCTTGCCACTTGGAATGAGGGTGTAATGACTGGAGCACTGACAGCCCTTTTAGGTACCTTGACTTTGAGTTATGTCAGTGGGCCAGACAAACAGAAGTCAGGGAGGCGCCCCACTATTTCTTTTCATTGATTTTGCTCCTTGTGATCCACTGAAACATTTTTCTAACTGAAGAGCTATTAGGGAAAGAACTTTATTCGTTTTCAAAATTCCTTAATTTACCACTTTAGGTGGAGAAAATATGACCTCAAAGATGTGTCATGAAAAAAAGAGAAGGAAGGAGGGGAAACTCACCTGTTTTGCAGACAGAGGAGGTAAGGATCTGGGCATTGGGAAGAACAGTGAGAAAGGACGGAAAAATTCAAAGGAGCTGGGAGAAGAGAGAAAGTCTAAGTAACCGGCAAAAACGACGGCTAACGGAGATCTCTGGTGGGGCCCTGGAGGTCAGAGTATATCTCACATCCAAGTCTGGGCTTTTTTATTCATTCACGAATTCAGTATTTGTTGAGTCTCTTCTGCACCCGGTGCTTCCTGGGCGCTGGGGCTACAGAGATGACTAGGACCGAGTCTGTCCCTGGCGCCCAGGATATTATCCAGGGTAGAAAATACACAGGGTGGGTGCAAAAGATTCACGTTACGATGCGTGGTGGGAAGGCGAGACGGGGCTGTTGTGTTAGAGATGGTGGTGCAGGGGCTGGGGGCAGCTCCTCTGGGTGGGCAGAAGGGTCCTCTCTGAAGACATCAGGGGGAAGTCGAGACCGGGAGACAAGGAGGAAGAGAAGGAGCCAGTGGCGGGGACTCAGGGCGTGTTTCTGGAGGGCGATGGAGAAGAGCAGAGACCCGGCCGGCCGGGGTCAGGATTGCTCCTGCTGAGCGGGGAGCCCACACATTCACTTTTTGAATTGTTTTTGTTCATTTTGTTTTGGAGACACGAAACCATCAAATTTATACCCAAATAGTTAAATTAACTCCCCAGGCTTATATTTATTTTTGAGAGAGAGAGGGAGACAGAGTGCAAGCAAGGGAGGGTCAGAGAGAGAGGGAGAGACCGAATCCGAAGCAAGCTCCAGGCTCTGAGCTCTGACGCGGGGCTCGAACCCACGAACGGTGAGATCATGACCTGAGCCGAAGTTGGATGCTTAACCGCCTGAGCCACCCAGCCGCCCCAGTAACAACTCCGCGGGGAAGGGGTGTCTACAGTGGACGGGCCCTGGAGCCACATCAGACAGTGTCCAGAGGTGGTTAACGGACTTGGACTTTGACCCTGTTCTTTCTGGAACTCATCAAGCACAGCGAGACCAGACAACAGGGAGGAAACCACTTTCTCCCCCAACCCCCGAGTCTCCTGTAATTGAGACGAAACTTCTGAAGCCGGCAGCTGGTGGAGGCCCAGACAGCCGCTGTCCCTGCTCATTGCCCCTGCGCAGGGACCCGGGGGCAGCCCAGGAAGGTGCGGGGAGAGCAGGCTGAGCGGCAGCCTCCAGTGCTGCTCCCCTTTTGGCGAATGATCTCGCTTTTCCTCTTGAACTTCCGACCCGCAAGGGGAAAACGAGCCTGCGTGTGGGGTCCCATCTAGTGCTCTTGCAGAGAGGATGACAGCCCTGGGCGTAGCATGGATGCTGGCTGAGGGAGGAGCCCGGCCACACCTGCCCCCTAGGCCTCCCTGAGCTCCCCAGTGGCGGGGGCCACCTCACCTCTGGTTTGCTTTCTTTCGGACCCTGTTCACACTGAGCTAGGCTATCTCAAGGGACAGCAGAGGGGCGCCTGGGCAGCTTAGTCGGTTGAGCGTCCAACTTCGACTCAGGTCATGATCTTGCAGGTTGTGAGTTCGAGCCTCACGTTGGGCTCTGGAGCCTGCTTCAGATTCTGGGCCTCCCTCTCTCTCTGACCCTCCCCCACTCGCACTCTGTCTCATTCTCTCTCAAAAATAAATACACATTAAAAAATAATAAAGGGACAGCTTACAAGGGTCCTGCTCCCATGGCTGGCCCCCCGCCCTCACCCCACAGCGTTGCATGTGACTCGTGCATACAGATAAGGTCCCCCCGATATTCAGGGGCCTCAGTGTATGACCCCGCCTCTGCAACCAGCACCCCCACATGAAATAAAGAGAAACAATATGCTATTTCATCTCTGGGAAAAGCAAACCCCCAAAGCTGATTTTCTGAGCGGTGAGTTTAATTACACCCAATGTTCGGTTACTGTGGTAATTTCAAGTGCGGCTCCTCTGAAAACAGAACTTTCTGAAGAAAGGATTCCTCCCTGGGGCCTCTGGACGGCTGCACAACACCCTTCCTGGCCCCTAACAATGACCTTGGGGGCTTCAGCTCAGCTCTCTCCTCTCCCTGCTGACCTGCACGCCTGTGCGTCTTCTACGTGTGATGCCACATGACCCCCACCCGTGCAGCTGAGGGCACTTGCCCCGCCCTGTTGGACAAGGAGTGAGACGGACCTTGAGGACGGTGCCCCTGTCCTCTGACTGACCCGGGTCCTTTTCCCTGTGCTCTCCACGCTCCGGTGCCGGCCGCTGCCTGGGGCAGCCTTGGGGTCCTTGCCTAATGACGGGAGCACAGCCCTCTGTAGCCCCTCTGCCTTTGCCTCTGCCCACTTCCAAATCAGCCCACACCCTGCTCCCCAGGGGTACCCCGGGGGCTCCCGCCCACTCCCTGCAACCTCTGCAACCAAGGAGAATCCCTTCCCAGGGCCCGGATGTGCCGCCCCGGGCTCCAGTCCCCTGTTCCCACCGCCCCACTCCATGTTTCCACACCTGAGCATCTCATCAGGGCACTTTGTGCGGATTAACTCCCGTCCTGGCCTCGAGGGGTCCACATCCATTGTCACACCTCGTGCACCAGACACCTGTCTGTTTGTTGACCGAAGAAATGAGTGCACAGGGGAAGTGCTGTTTGAATAGAGCTCTCTGGGGCTGCCAGTTCTGGTGGCTCATTTGGTTTGTGTTTTCTTGTTTTCTCTTTTGCTGTGGTCTGTGCGGTGATTTTTTTCACCAAATGTGCGGCTAACAAGAGCTAACGAGAGCTTCTGCCCGTCGTTACGCGCATGTCATGTTTGCTGAGCCACGTCTGGTCACCTGGGCACTTTGGGGCAGCGTGGCTCTCAGTTCGTCCACCTTGTAGGGCCGGGCCCATGCTTACTGCTCGGTCGAATTGTTCAGGGGTTTACATGGGATCCACTCTTTCTCTGCTTGAACTGAGCACCCCCCTGGAATGAGCAGGAGATCTCGCCTGGGCAGTGGGCCAGAGGCTGCCCTGGGGATCAGGCAGCTGAGGAAGAAGGGCTTACCAGGAGCCTTCCCTCCATGTGTGCATTTCAACTCTCGTACCCATGAGCCGTTTCTCTCTCTCCTTTACCGTTTCATTCTTTTTCAGCGAATGACTCACCCGACTAGTGTGGCGTCCAGGGCCCAGCAGGGATGCCTCACTGGATTTGAAACCACTGCACATGGACCCCGCGAGTGATGTGACTTCCTGGTGCTCCGTGCAGGAGCCTTCAAGAACCGTCTTGCTAATATTTTGATTTACAAGTCAAGAAGTCGGTATTCATTGAAGGTAAGTCACCATCCTCATCATCCATCAGGGTCCTCACTGTCACATTTTGTAGAGTCACCCATGAAGTTTCTCATTTACTGACATCATCATTATCACCAGCATCACCACCATCATCATCGTTATCATCACCATCACCATCATCATCATCACCACCATCATCACCATCACCATCATCACCATCATCACCATCATCATCATCACCATCACCACCATCACCATCATCATCATCATCACCATCATCACCATCACCATCATCACCACCATCACCTTCATCATCACCATCATCATCACCACCATCACATCATCACCATCATCACCACCATCACCACCATCATCACTACCATCATCACCACCACCATCATCATCATCACCACCATTATCACCATCATCACCATCATCACCATCACCACCATCACTACCACCACTGTCACAGCCATCATCATCACGATTTTTTTAATCATCACTGTTTTTATTAATGCTTCATCCGCTTCTGTTCCGATGACAGAGTAGTTGAATAAAATCATAGACTTGTAGTGATCTTCAGCTCATCTAGGGTGACCCTTTCCCCACGTAGAAAAATGCCGTTAGAATGCCGAGCAATCAGCATGCTCTCGCTGCTGAAAGCTCTTCTGAAATGGGAAGCGCTTCACATCGTAACGAAGCTACGTTTTCACATCTCTGATTACTGGCTTGAGATAAATATCAAGGAGTGAAGTTGGGGTCAAACAGGAGGCTCCATTATAAGACTTTGAATCCATATCACAAAATTATTCTTTGAAACGCTTCTACTATACCCTTTTCAACATGCTCCACCAACAAAGAAGATTGTGTTTAAAAGTCATTTGCCAGACTATTGAGCGAGGCATGACATCTTGCAAGGGTTTTTTTGCTCTCTTTTTATTAATGATGAAGTTGAATTTTCATTATTAATAAATTTTCTCAAACATATATTTTCTCAAATATATATTTCCCATATCATCTTATTTTCATTTCTGATTTTCTTGTTCATATCCTTTATCCAGTTTTTATTAAAGTGTTTGCATTTATATTGGTTGATTTATAAATGTTCTTTCTATACTAAGGATGCAAATGCCTCGTGTTCTCTATTACAAGTATTTCCCCAGGTTTTTCCCCCCATTTTACTTTATTTATAATGCATTTTAATAAACAGAAGTTTGGAAATGTCATAGACTCACATATATAGGCTGTCCTTTATGGCTTATTAGTTTTCTCTTAGGATAGAAAACACTATTAGATAACCATACACCCTCTATTTTTTATGTTTATTAAAATGGGATTACACAGTGATGTAGTAACTTATTTATTTCTGTTTGTTCCTAGTAATTTATTTTTCTAGCTCATCACATGGGTTTTCTCTCATTTAAGCCAGAACGGGAGGCAGTGGCTGCCTCGGGAGAAGTAAGGTGGTAAAAACGGGGAAACAATGGGCTAAGGGAAGCGGCCTCGTGTGTCCCTGGGGAAAGCCTGCTTGGGACTCCCTGTGTCCCTCCCTGTCCTGCTTCACTGGCTCTGAGCACCCCGGGGAGGGCATGGTACGCCCTGGCAGGATCAGCTCTCGGGGGAGTCCAGGAGTAAAGGGCTCTTGTGCTGTGTGCCCCGGGGCCGTGGTGGAGGGGTGCCAGGGCTCAGTGGTGCCCACCCGACACAGCTGAGCTGGAGGCGCAGACACGCATGCAGTTCACAGGGGGATGCTCCTGAGGCAGCAGGCGGACTCCTCTCCCACCTGCGCAGGGCACGTCTTCTGCGACCTCGATGCCTGTGGAAGGGATCCGGGCGGTGTGGGTCCAGCAGCTGTAGCTAGAGCTTTCAGGAATTGGATGAGGTCACCAGGGACCTGGGGTCACTGCCAGCTCCATGCAGGCCATGCTGAGAAAACCCTGGCCTGAGTTAGATAAATCCTCTGCCACGTTGTGCAACAAAGGCTACCAATAAAAATGAATCGATGTATAGAAAAATTAGAGTGGCTTTCCTTTCTTAAAAATAGGAACCTCCTCGTTTTGTCGCTTTCTCTTCCAGCTTAATTGGCATAAAATTGACAAATAAAAATTATGTCTATTAAAAGCGTACAACTTGATGTTTTGATAAACATATGCATTGTGATGGAAATGCCGCAGTCAGGCTAATGAACCCATCCGTCAACCTCATACAGTTACCATTTCCTTTTTCCTTTCTATTTTGTGGTAAGAACATTGAAGATCTGTCCTCTTAGAAAATTTCAGACATGCAATACATTATTATTAAGTATAGTCACATCGACATATATATATAGCTTTTTCATTGGCTACACTCTTGATAGGTTAAGAATATTAGTATATTAGAATATTCGTAGTATGAATATGCTACATTTTGTTTGCTCATTCATCAGTTGATGGACATTTCAGTTGTCTCTGCCTTCTGGCTTGTGTCAATGGTGCTGCTATGAATATTCAGGTAAAAATTTTTGTTTGAATGCATTGTACAATAGGGATGAATGTCACAAACAACTATGCACAAAGGGTCACACGTTGTATGATTCCGTTTGTATGTAATTTCAAACCAGGGAAATCCATAAAGACAGAAAGTGGATTGGTGGGTGAGGGGTGGGGCGGGGTGGGGGCAGGATGGGGTGTGGCTCCTGAATGGGAAGGGTGTTGCCTTGGGGGTCATGAAACTGTCTGGGAACCAGATCGAGGCGATGGATGCACCACATAGTGAATATCGTAAAAAGCCACCGGGTTGTTCATTTGAAAGTTGTTAGTAGTTAATTTTATGTCATGTAAATTTTACCTCACACACACATACACACGCACGCCCGGCGTGAGAAAAGGGCCAGTACATCATTCACCTCTAAAACCCTCTCCTGTGTCTCTGGAACACAGAAGCCTTTCAATAAATGTTTGAGCTAAATTATAAAAATTAGAATTAGGTCATGTCTAAAACCCATTTCAGGTCTAATATTTCATAGAATCTATGGTGTAGGTGACCCAGGAAGAACCCATTATCCCTAATTTAAGACGTGTGAGATGTCAGGCTGCCGGTTCCTCAGTAATTCACAGCATAGCTACCTTTGGTAAAAGTTCTTCATGATTTATTAAACCTGATTATCTTCTGTGCACATAATCCAGCTCAGCTAGCCCGGGGAGCGGCTCGGAAGGTACGCAGACTTTTAGTTGGGAATTCGCACTCTGTACGTAAGCTTGGAGTCTCTGTTAAGTGGGTTGTGCTGCCTGGGTAACAGCGTGTCTTCACGGGCCGCAGGCTTGGAGGCGGGCTGCGGGAAGAGGTGTTCTGCATCAGCCGGGGGGACACCACCCACTTTCCCACACCGCCCCTGAGCTCTCAATGGCTCCTCACAATAAAGAAGTATTTCTCAACCGGGTCCGATGGGAGTTGGGCGACTCTTTTCCATCTTGTGGCTTCTGGGGGGACCCACATCCCAATTCACCCAGTTTCATGCCCGCTTTAGGGCTCAAAGTCCCACTCTGCAAAACTTCTTCCCCCAGGACACAAAAAGTCCTACTTTTTGGTGACCAGTGTGGAAGGTGGAAGGAGGTCCAACCCATAAGGACACCCTAAAATAGGGGCTCACAGCAGCTTTGTGCTTAGTGCCAAATGGGAATGGTGTGAGTTGCCTACTTCCTGCAGGTGCTGATGCTGCTTCCGCCGTGAGCACCATTGCTGGTGACAGTGATTTGTGGGTCAGGATAACAGGGCAGCCCTTCCCACATCACTCGGACCGAAGTGTGCCGTGCAAGGCATCACCTGTCTGCCTCTGACTTCTGTGCTCTGTGCCAAGGCAGGGCTAGCTCCGTTTTCTTTTTCTTTTTTCTTTTTTTAACATTTATTCATTTTTGCGAGACAGAGAGAGACAGAGCATGAGCGGGGGAGGGGCAGAGAGAGGGAGACACAGAATCCGAAGCAGGCTTCAGGCTCTGAGCTGTCAGCACAGAGCCGGATGTGGGATTAACACATTAATAGTAATTACTGTTACTCTGCTCCACAGTTGCAGAAAATAACTTGGGATTGGGCACAGCAGAGAGGTGTTTGTGAAAACATACACGGAGAGTAAACCTCATATGTCCAGAAAATACCTCTGAGGCAACAAAAGTGTCTTTGCCTCTCAGAAAGGCACCAACGCTCATTTGCAAATAACGACCAGCGAGGTAGCTTGGCGTACCAGGTGCGTGCGCACGCCTGCACACATGCACACACAGCATACCGTTCCCCTGGTTGCTCTAGGAGACTAAGCAAAGCTACATTTCCTATTTTAGAAGCTGTAAGTGAGATGTCCTCTGGGCAAACAAACAGGGAATTTTGATAACAGATCCCCTTACCCGTAGGGCACATTCGAGCCGTTCTAACCAAAGACCAGGCTTTCTATTCTACGTGGGGCGATGTGTGCAGGGACAACACAAAAACTTGTTCTTTCAAGGTCTTAGTTTGCTTCAACAAAAAAGAACAAAACAGACTTTCACCATGTTTTGATTGCCATGAAGAATTTAAGAAAACTCTGTAAATTATAAAGCAAACAATTTTTTTCATCTTGTCTAAATAAAAACTAGATTTTGTTCAACTATCTGCATACTCAGCCAATGTGTGCGTGTAGATTTTGACAAATTCCGTTCAGCTTGTAAATTCTTATCCAAGAAAATAGTCATTATCTGCTGAAAGTCCTCCACACTTTGTCCACACTCTTGCTGAACAAGACTGTGGCTTGCTTATCTGTGACATGGAGGGTTGCTTGTTGAATATTGTGGGTCACTGTGCAGAAGCACCTAATAAAAAAGTTTTACTTTGTAGAAATGGAAGCAGATGGCTTTTTAACACAGGTGCCTACAAAGTCCCTACAATCAACTTTTCAAAGTGTGGGACAAGAAAAATAGCTATCTCTAGTTTGGAAATAGATTGAGGATGAGAGCAGAGAAAGGGATACATTAAACAGAAATCCATCTGCTTTCGTAATAATGTTTGATGATCTTCAAAGAGGCCACAGGAGCCGAGGAAAGAGGAAATGACTGGCTTGGGTTGGTCAGGGTTATGAGAGGTTGTGACCATAGCTCTTATAAGGAAAAAAAAAAAAAAAGACTCTCTCTTTAAAAGAGAAAAAAAAGGAAGTGCTTCGGACGTCAAGAGAAGGTCACCACAAAAAGGGCACCAAGCTAAATGGGACTTTCTTGATTTCTTTACAAAATCTCTTACGTATTTGGAAACCAGCTTTGATTTCACGACTTCAAACTGCCTGTTTGGTCTTAAATCATTATCTCCAAGAAAATGAGTTTAATGTATGATGATATCTAATGTGCCTCAGGGTTTTTATTTTTATTTTTTAAATGTTTATTTATTTTTGAGAGATAAAGACAGAGCATGAGTAGGGGAGGGACAGAGAGAGACACGAGATCCAAAGCAGGCTCCAGGCTCTGAGCTGTCAGCACAGAACCCAACGTGGGGCTAGAACTCACAAACTGTGAGATCACAATCTGAATGAAGTCAGATGCTTCACTGACTGAGCCACCCAGGCGCCCCCTGTACTTCAGGGCTTTTAAAAAAGGATGGGACATTTTTAATCCAGAAAAACGGTATGAAGCATTGACAGATGCAAAGAACCTGATTGACAGACAACTGGTCTACCCCAGCCCCCAATGCATGACAGAGTGAAGGCTTTTGGAGAGCTGGAAAGGGAGGCTATAGTCCGAGAGTTTGCTGTTGCTCCCAGGTAAACCTAGAATAGTCCGCAGCAAATGCTTCTCCTGAGAGGATATAGATGACCACTATGTCGGCTTGGGCCATGTCACGTCGACTTGGAAATCCAAAGAGGGAGTCGGAGTGAGTTCCATCATTGGCTGTCCTTGCTTCCACTGTCTCGTGCTGAGGCCACGGACTGTTCCGGGAGCTCTAGAAGGGAGCCTCCTGGAGAACAGCCATGCTACAGTGAGGCATACCTTTTCCTCCCACTGGTGAAATGATCACATCTTGCAATTCCTTTGTGTTGTATTTAATTTTAGGGCAGGGGATCAGGCCTGAGTTACCGGGTCTCACCGCTGTCTACTGCGGATGCGTCAGAGCGCTAGGCAGAAAGGGGGCATGCAGGGCTCCTGAAACCACAGTGGGGCTGGTTTCCAGAGCGATGGCTTCACTTAGCAGAAGCCCCCCATCGTTCCCCTCCTTTGTGGGATGCGTCCCCAGTCTATGTTCTTTGATACGAGGGCCTTGACCCCAGCTCCCGGCCACCTTTGCTTCTGGCCTCCACAGCAGTGGCCTTTGAAGGCCGCTGTCCAGGAGACAGCCTCTGGTGCCCTTGTTAAACTAAAGGCCAATGTGACTGTGAGAGCCAAACGCAGCCGCACAGCATGGAGACAACCTGGGCACTGAAAATAAACTCGGGAAGTTGTCTTTCTCTGTATAACTTCATCAGGGCAGCGTCCCCGTCCTGGGGTGCAGAGATATCATGTCCCCATAACACGTCAGCCTCTCCGCCTCAGGCCTGGGGAGGCACTCGGGGGTAGGGGCATCCTCCAGGCGGCACTGCTGCTCAAAGTGAGTGTTGAGCATAGTTGTCAGTGGGGGCACATTCTGCCTGTTGGCACATCATGGGATTGCACGTTGGGGCCCAAACTTGAAACTGGTGCATCCACATGACTGGTTTTGGCCAAGGAAGTGAGTGCAGGTGTGACCCTCACATTCTTCCCCACGTTCTCTCCTTCTCCGTGGTGAGCGTGAGGCCCCAGAGGGTGCTGCTGGGCCGTGGAGTTGGGCCAACGTGGCACACAGCCCTCTGGCCCGCGCCCAGCGGGGACATGGCATAGGGGAGGGGGAAGCCTTTGCAGTGAGGCTTTGGAGGCAGAGAGCTACCAGAACACAACCCAGACTATTCTGGCTATAATGGTGTAGTTGATAAGGGAGACGGGACCCCAAGAATCTCAATGCCAGGACTTAGGGACAGTCCTCAACCAGAAACCCTCCGTCCACAGTGGCCACTAGATGTGGAGACATTGTTCACATCACAAGCATTCACAGAGGGATTCCCCGCAGCGGCATGTGGATAGCCAACCACCAAGCCCAGAACCATCCAACCGCCCCAGATGGTCCCCGGTGTCTGCACAGTGCCCCCTCCATGGTCCCGCACATCTGTGCAGCCCGTGGCAAAGCACTCTCTCCTGCACAGTTACATCTGGGCATGTCTAGACCCACTTGATCCTCGAGGAAATGGAAACCAAGAAAGGTGAAAAGATCGGGCCACAGGTCATATACATTTTGACGAAAGCAAACTGACAAGCAGAGGAAGGGGAGTGTTTACGAAAGGCGTACTGCAGGGGTCAGGTCTCTTGTAAAGCTTTTGTAGATCGAATATTGGCTCCACCACGTTAGCACTCGATAGGCTGGACCTGTGTGCACCGGCTTGGTCGAAGTCCCGGATGCCACTCAGCACCCTGCAGGGGCAGCCGCACAGGTGGGGGTGCTGTCCTCAACTTCCAGAAAGGCTGCTCAAAGGCAGATAACTCAGCCAGGAGTCACACCCATCGGTTTCCCACCCTTTCTATTCTGCTGCCTGGAATCCACACGTAAGAGCTGGAACTTCAGCAATCATCTTAGACTTGAACCCTTTGTGTCGTTTGTGAACTCTTCAAAGGAACACTGTGTTTTGTTTGTCTTTATTGCTTGTTTATTTCCAGATCTACCAACATGACCTCCCCTTCACTGTGTCTCCATGTTCCGTGTGGTTTTAAGATCGTGTGCAGGTTGTCTGAAACGTTCTCCAGTGTGCCCACTTGGAAATAAACGCTACGTGTGTTCTTGGAAATATTTTTCTCTGTGCCTCTTCTAGGTTTATCATCAATGTACGACTTGCAGCATGTGTTTCGATCTCTTTCCTATCGTGTTGTTTGCTATTTGAGGTCATGAACTATGGCTGATTAATCTTGTAAATCCCCATAGTTCTGCCGAAGGAACAGGACACTGAAAAAGCAGACTTCACTGCGTCTTAAGCAGCAGACAGCCTCAGATTGCTGCTCAGACACAGGCCCCCGGAGCAGAGCAGAGAGTGGCCAGGTCAGAGGGCGAGGGGACTGCAAGGTGCAGGCCCCCTGTGGGGCAGGGGGAGGCTTCCCGGGTGAGCAAGTGTGCGGATAGCCCACGTCCAGCCCTGCACGTGTGACTTGAGTGACACTTGTTGATTTGTTTTCTTTCACAAGCAGCCACTGCAATGAAGTTGTTGATTTTCAGAAACTTGGGAAAAATTGGTGTTTTCCTTTGAAGGAAAGGACTTCTTTGATTCTAATTGTGTGACAGGTAATATGTGCTGGGCGAGCGTTTTTATAATCAGCCCGGCTGTGCTGCTGGCGTCGGGCAGGGAACGCAGCAGAGCCAAGCGGCCCGGACACAAGCCGGGGGCGGGGGTGGGCGGCGTGAGGACCAGGGACCTGGGGTCCGTGCCGCACCCCTCTGCTCTTGAGGTTGGTGGGAAGTCAGGCTCTGTACCGACAGATTCTCGAAAAACGTTTTCAAAAGAAGCCAAAACCACAGAATTCCGTATACAGTGTCTCCTGCACTGATGTTGAAAACAGAGTCGATGACAAGTATAAAAATGACAGATTTAGTAGGTCTGCAGGTACACATGAGTCCTCTTTGCAGACCAGTGCCACCTAGCTTTTGCAGGGGACTCGTTACCAACCCCTCTGGCTGTCTTTTGACTTTTGCAAGCTCCAAAAAGTAAAAAGCTTTTTACTTTTGTCTTTCCCTATGCGTGAGCCAATCTTAAATACCAGTGGAAGAGCAGTGATGTTTCTGCCCGAAATTATAGAGTCGGATGCCACTCCATCTGGTCCACGGTAGACTTAGGCAATCAGAGCACGGTCACTCACAGTCGGAAGGGAAGAGCCCATGCCGTTCTCAAACTCACGAACCGTGAGATCATGACCTGAGCCGAAGTGGAGCACTTAACTGACCGAACCCCCCAGGCGCCCTGATAGTGTGTTCTTTTTTACCGCTAAGTAGTATTCCACAGCCTGCGTGCCCCATCGTGTGTTCAACCATCCACCTGTTGGAAGACACCTGGTCGTTTCCACTCCGTGCCTGTTACCAAAACTATAACAATGGTGTGCAGGTTGTTGTGGGGACACTTTTCTCTGTGGAAAAACAATGTCCAGGAGCGTCGTTGCTGGTTTGCAACATGTGGGAAACAAAGGGGGATGTGTGTGGAGGTTCACAGGATCTATCCTTGCTTTTTGTGTTTGTATCACAGCAGTGATGTCACAAGCCCCCGCCACTTGACTTCAAGTCAGAGGACCCGGGATCGGAGCTCAGACCCTGTACCAGCCTCTGAAATGCACACCGAGAAATACACAGCAGAGGCAAAAAGTCTGGCGCTCCTCGGTTTTGTGTTGTGCTTTCCCTGTTAACAGCCTCTGAGTGGGCTTGGTTGTGTTGACAAGGGAAATTCGCAGAAAATGATTCAAATCCAAATATTTTCAAAAATATGCCGTCACAGCTGAGAGAACACCTCACGCGGGAACAGTCTTGAGGACCTTCTGTGGAGACCGTGTTTCAAACACAGGCACCCAAAAAAGCTCGGGTTCAGACCAGGATCTGAAGACCAGGTTGGAGTCTGGCAGACAGCATCAGGATGGGGGTCCAGCAGCTAAGCCCTGAGCTCCTACGGAGCCGGATCCCCCCCACCTCATTTTATCCGAAGGAGACGCCAGGCCGTTGGGGGACAAGAAAGACAGGAGACAAACAGGAGAGGGAGGGGACTTTCGCTTTCCCAGAGCGGAAGAGCAGGCTTTGAACAAGGTTTCACTGAAAGGAACATGCATAGATTTTAGGCAGCACCTGCTCGGGGCCCACAGGTAAGGCCGCTTGCCTGCAGACAGGGTCAGGGGCTGTGACTCGTGTCGCCGAGGCAGCCGCCCGGATTGGCTGTAAATACTGCCTCTGACCGCTCTCTACTGCAGGGTGTTGGGGAGAGGACCCTGGAGAGAGCAGGACAGTGGATTCTGCAAGCCCGGGGACCCACCCGCGTGTCTCTGTTTCCCAGGTCCCCGTACAGCAAAGGATGAAACCCTTGGCGTGTCTGAGCCTCATGCTTTTACACCCCTTCCCCTCTTTCACAGTGGACCTGCTGCCGGGGTCTGCTCCCTGCAGGATGAGGCCAGGATAGGCGTAGAACGCAGGGGTGCAGCGTGCAGAGTACAGGCTGACTCTCGGACAGGCGCAGGGTGCAGGGGTGCAGGGGTGCAGGATGCAGCGTGCAGGGTGCAGGGGTGAAAGGTGCAGGGGTGCAGCATGCAGAGTACAGGCTGACTCCCGGACAGGTGCAGGGAGCAGGGGTGAAGTGTGCAGGGCACAGGGAGCAGGGGTGAAGGGTGTAGGGGTGCAGCGTGCAGAGTACAGGTTGACTCCTGGACAGGTGCAGGGTGTAGGGGTGAAGGGTGCAGGGCGCAGGGCGCATGGTGCAGGCTGACTCCCAGACAGGTGCAGGGAGCAGGGGTGAAGGGTGCAGGATGCAGTGTGCAGGATGCAGAGGTGAAGGGTGCAGGGCTCAGGGTGCATGGTGCAGGCTGACTCCCGGATAGGTGCAGGGTGCAAAGTGCAGGGGTGAAGGGTGCAAGGTGCAGGATGCAGGGGTGAAGGGGTGAAGGGTGAAGGGCGCAGGGGTGCTGGGGTTCAGGGTGCACGAATGTTGGGTTCAGGGTTGCAGGGTGCAGGGTTGCCACGCCTGGCAGCATATAAACGCACGTAGAATCCATAAAAATTTAGTACAGGTAGATCCCAGACATTTCATGGGATTTACTTATATGGAATGTGTATATATATATATACTATACTACACTAAATATACCATGGTGTATATATACTATACATATATAGTATGCATCTTAAATTTAATATATTTAATAAACCATTGATAATTAAGTAGTCATATTATAACTATTAATATAATTAATGTAATTCATTATAACACTATATGTTATAATAATAAACATAATAAATAATGAATGTAATAAAGCTATATAATATATAGATTTGTTTATATATATACTTAGTTTATAGATATTTGTGTATTATATTGTATGTAATTATATGACATAATTATATATACTTTAACATAAAAACATAATTATACATTGGGGCGCCTGGGTGGCTCAGTCAGTTGGGCGTCCGACTTCAACTCAGGTCATGATCTCACAGTCTGTGAGTTCAAGTCCCACATCAGGCTCTGTGCTGACAGCTCGGAGCCTGGAGCTGCTTCAGATTCTGTGTCTCCATCTCTCTCTGCCCCTCCCCCGCTCACTCTCTGTCTCTCTCAAAAATAAATAAACATTAAAAAAAAACATAATTATACATGTGTTATATATTGTTATATAATCATATGTACTTTTATATATGCTAAATATACATTGATATATAATTTACATATATATTGATATATATAATGATTATATATTTAGTGTAAACAGATTGTGTGAACTAACTCTCCGGGACCTACTGATACTGAAATTCTATTTGCTGTTTATACAAAAGTCACATTCAGCTGTGTGTCCTGCGTGTAGAGATCGGAAGCTCTCGCAGGGGCTGGGGCGTCACCCAGGAGCAGACTATTGACAAACTGGAAGACTTCGGAAGGGCCAGGAAGAAGAGAATTGAGCCAGAGGTGCCCAGCATTGTGGTAGCAATCCTCCTTGCGTAGAAGCTTCCCGGGGACAGGCTCCAAGAGCAGACTCAGAGTCTAGAGGCATCTTCCCCTCATGAATTGTAATTCTTATTCTAGGGAGCAGCAGAAGGTGAAGCTCGTCTTTGGGGTGACACGGCCAAGCAAAATCTCTGCCGTAGCTCTGGGCCATGGCGCCCATGCCAGCAGCACATCAAGATTGATTTATTATATTTCCATAAATATTTAGGACCATGCGTCTGACCACCGGCGACGGCCCCCAAGCAAATGTCCACGACTTCCAAGCCGACTCTTTGCTTTTCCCCAGGAGATGCTTTATTTTGCCGTCACTGGGAAAATTAAACACGCATTTGGAATGCAGATCCAGATATGAATAATTCACCGCGAGACGAGCGGACTGCAGACACTGCTCTGCGTCCCCGGCTGGCTGCTCCCTGCGCACTGTGGGGACATGCCTCTTCCTTTCCTTCCGGCTTCTGTCCGGCAGCGGCCACAAAACCCCCACGACCAAGACCATGCATCCTCCCTGTCTCTGAAGCCTTAAAACTACACCTCGGATGGATTGCTTTGCCGCTCGATTAATTTTGATGCAAACCACCCCCCGCGGGACTGGTAATCTAGAAAGTGCCTCCCCCGTGGAGTGTGAGGGCAGAGGGGCCGGTGCTGTCACCGGTGACGGGGACAGCCTTTCCCTCACCTGTGCCGGCATCTCCCCAGAGCCACCTGCCCACACAGCACGGCCGCCCTTGCCCCCGTGTCTAACCTGGGGGGGGGACGCCACCATCTCACAGCTTTTGTTGCTCTTTATCAGATGACTGGAAAGGGCAAAGCCTAGACAGGGTAAAACACGGAAAAGGCAGTTAAAAACCCGAGTAGAAGCCACCCACCACCGTGCAAGCTCCCTGGTGTCCAGAGGCTGGGACCGCCTCCTCGGGGAGGAGGACACTCATCCCGAAACTAACCGAAAACAGGAAAAGAAGGAAAGACTTGGTTAAGCATCTCACAATATCTACAGCCCGGGGGTGGGGTGGGGAGAAGGCTTGCCTCACCTCCGAATAAGGCCCTTGACGGGGACGCAGGCGTCTTGTGCAGCATCTCAGCCTCGCTGCCCCCCGGGCACCTGTCGGTGCCTGTGTAGACCAGGAGCAGCTTCCCTAAGTCCATCTACATAGATGAGCCTGGCAACGAAAATCTTCCTTCCACCCTCAATATTTCCCTAACGCCACGCTTCCTCTGGGCCTGTAGAGAAAAATATTGTCAATGTGCATTGTAAATTAAAAAAAAAAAAATTATCTGCTTTTTTTTTTTTTTTTCACTTTTCATCTCCATGCCTTTGCCATTTAGAACATTTCAATTCAGACTCCTTATTTACGAAATAACAGAAGCAGGACACCTGGGCGGCTCAGTCAGTTAAGCGTCGACTTCGGCTCAGGTCATGATCTCACGGTTTGTGAGTTCGAGCCTTGCCTCAGGCTCTGTGCTGACAGCTCGGAGCTGGAGCCTCTTCAGATTCTGTATCTCCTGTCTCTCTGCCCCTCCCACCCTTTCTCTCAAAAAAGAAAAAAAAATGTTTAAAAAAATGAAAATAAAAAGAATATCGCATTTCCTTTAAGAAGAGAGTTCAGTGCCCGAAGAGGTTACAAAAAAGAAAAGGAAGGAAAAAAGGCCTGTATTTCAGAAAATCCATACACCCAAGACAAAGTAATAAAATCTAATAGACAATAAGTTTACCCAAGCAAATGATTGAAAAAAGAAAATTAGAAAGATGAATTGAAATTGTTACAGCCGCTTTGTAAAATTGTTCAGTACTATCTTCTGCAGCTAGCGTCCACCGAAGCTGAATAGATGCATATCCCATTACCCAGCATCACAGCCCTAAATATATGCCCGAGAGAATTTTGTGCCTGTTGTTGCCAAAGCTCATGCATCCAGTTGGTCAAAACAGCTGTATTTGTAATGGTCAGAAACTGGAGACTAAGAAAATACCCAATTAGTAAGGTAAACTGTGGTATATTTATATGATATACAGATATAGATTTGTATCTAGATACAAATGTCTGTCGAGACCTGTAATTTCCCAGCAGGGAGGTGAAGCAAAAGTCATGGTCAGGTCTAGATATCCATTTATATATTATATAAATAACATATAAATATCCATTTATATATTATATAAATAACATAAATATCCATTTATATATTATATAAATAACATAAATATCCATTTATATATTATATAAATAACATATAAATATCCATTTATGTATTATATAAGTAATAATGTATTTTATGTAAGATAATATATACTTTATGTGATATAAAAATAAACTATTCAGGAGCACCTGGGTGTCTCCGTTGGTTAAGCGTCCGACTTCGGCTCAGGTCATGATCTCACAGCTTGTGGGTTCGAGCCCCGCGTCGGGCTCTGTGCTGACAGCTCGGAGCCTGGAGCCTATTTCAAATTCTGTGTCTCCCTCACCCTCTGCCCCTCCCCCATTCACACTCTGTCTCTGTCTCTCTCAAAAAATGAACAAGTATTTTTTAAAAACCCAATGAGGATGGACAATCTAAAATTACATGTAAAAATAGAGATAAAAATAAGAGACACGATGCTAAGCGAAAGAAGCCAGAGCCACGCCAGCCCATGCGCACTGCATGGTCTCATATTTATACAGACACAGGCAAAGCTAGTGTCTGATGGAGCAGCTGCCCCGGGAAGTTCAGTGGATGTAGTTAGAGGAAGGATGTCTAAGGAAGGGGTTCTGGGTGCTTGTGTCTGGTTTCTTGATACAGGTGCAAGTTACATAGACACATTCAGTTGTGAAAATGTGTGCAGTGTGCAATGGTGATGCAGGTACACTTCTACCTGGGTGTTATACTTTAACTGCAATGTTTATAGGGGGTAAAGTATTGGAACTTTCCTCACTATTACCTGCTCTTCTTCAAGTGTGCCTGCATTCTTTCTTCTTTGCCTGCTTGGCAAACCTGTGATATTCAAAAATGACTGTGTTTTATTTGTTTGTTTTATGCTCTACCTTAAGAAGATATTTTCTTGCTGTGATAAATACATACCCTCTGGGGACTACAAATTCCCCTTTCATTATACTGAACTTGGCTGGGGTGGGGTTAAAGGAAAGGATTCTGGTAGAATGGAAGGAAGCACATGAGAGTTTTTTTTCACACTCTCCAGGTCACCCGACAGAGTGTCACAGCACTGCCCTCCAGTCTCCAGTCCGGGGGAGTGGGGTCTCAGCCCCTCATCTGTAGCTGACAGCTGACTGGGAAGCACCTGCTGGGGCTCCCCCTCAGAGAGATTTGGGCGGGCCATTTTCTGGGGTTACAATATGCACCCAGGCAGGCAGCTAAGAACGAAAAGAGGCTTCAGTCCAGACGGAGAAGCAGGCTGCGGATTGATTCACGGAGCAAACAGGTACAGGGTCCTTGAGAGCCAAGGTCAAAAAGCCTTAAAGATCCTGCAACATCAACTCAGAAATTCCACATCTACAAAACTAGTCTAGAGAATTCTAGAAAACTGGGCAGGTGCTCACTCCATACTAATTATATTTCTATTTTATTAGCGCCTGGGATCAATATGATTTTAACTCAACCAGCATTTGACTTAAGTAAGATTCAAGTTGGAGCAACTTGAGGTGGTGGCTGTAAATCGTTGCAGAAATGAGGACAGTTCTGATGCCTGTAATTTGCCAGCCGGCAGGTGAAGCAAAAGTCATTTTCTGATGGAATTTCGGAGATGAGATTTCTGGAGAAAAGCGGTCGTGTTTACCCTGGAATTCAAAGGCCGGTGTGGATTTATTGTATCTTCCATGAACCCATTTACCTGCCAAGGGCTTACACAGAGAAATTGTCTTAATTCTGGTCATGCAACTGGCACTCAGAGTTTTAATTTATTTTCTCCGCAAATGAAAAATAAATTTGTCATGGTTTATTATGTCACATGCTCCCTAATAGAAATTATTTGAAATGATTTTTTTTTTTTTTTTTTTTGGCTAGGAAAAGAAAGGATAATTAGGTCAATGGATAGATCACCCTTATGAATAATTCTTTTTTTTTTTTTTCAGATCCTGAGTCATCTGTGAGGCGGCTGAGGTGTCATCAAATGCAAACCGTGGCCATTAAATCAAGACTCAGGTCTCCTTCCGTCAGGCCGCGTGAGGAATCAAGGGTCATTTCTTGCCTTTGAGATTTCTTCCTGTTAGCCTGATCTCCAAGTTCATTGCTTTTCTGAAATCTGGGACTCCTCAAAAGGCAACTGGGGCCGGGGGTGAGGGGTCCTCTAGGCTGACAGCAAGCTGGTCGGCAATTTTTCCAGCAGGGCAGGTGAAAAATAAACAACATGTCACACCTGAAATTCTGACCTACAGATTCGAAAGAAAGAAAGAAAAAAAAAAACAACCTTGAACATTCATGACCCTTGAGTGCTTTGCTGTTCTCTGCCTGGAGCTCAATGGCTGTATTTTTTCCCATTGTAGAAGGTGAGTAGGTAATCCACGAACATCTCAGCTAACACGAGGCTCCTATTCAACAGGTGCTGTAAGGTGCGGGATTTATTATTATTGAGGGACAGTGAGGCCAAAAGAGCAAGGACATGGCTCCCATTGAAAGTCTATTATTCACGGTAGGAAGCTTCATGTGGGTTCTGTGGGGAGGGGCAGGCAATGCCAAGTCAGTAAGGGTACGGTTCAACCAGTAAGGCTGGTCTGAACAATTTCGGGGGGCTCTGGCACCTAGGGGCTGCGCTCGTGGTCTACTACCTGGACGTCAGGTGTTTAGGGCTGGGGACTGGTGACCTAGAGCATGAACCGTAGAGGAGGTGACGAGGGGTGGCTGTGGATTCCTTAGTTTACCTGGGGAAGGTGTGGCGCCTTCGCTGCCTCCCGGAATCAGCCGGAAGAGGAGCGGCCCCTTGCCAGACAGCAAGACCCCAGATGCCTAACCATCAGCAAACAGACGTTCAAAATCGCGTCGTGCTGATACAAAGGGCTGTGTCACCCATTCACCGAGGCAGGAGGTGATGCCTCTGTCCCACCTTGCACACCCTCTGAAGGTGTAAGACACACTCCCATTTTCACATCCTGGGAGCTCAGGCCACAGAGGTATGTGGGAGAGGAAAACGTGGCCCTGTGACAGGTACCTGAACTGCTTCACCTGCTAACCCAGCCCGTTCCACGACCAGAGAGGAGGAGGCAGCTGTTGGACACATTTAACGTGAAGTCTCGGTCGGCCGCAGAGTCAACAAAGGCATTGTGTTGATCTGCCTGGGAGGTTCGCTGGTGGAGTCAGGAGACAGTCCTTGAGGAGACTGGGGCCGCCAATTCCCACGCTGTCCGGATGGGAATTCGGCCGTCTTTTCCTAAACAAAAAAGAAATAACTCTAAACAGGCAGCAGGGGGCAGCACAGGTCCAGGTCTCTCCTCTGCGCTCTGGACTGGAACATTGTCATTTCCTGTGCACACATCTGGTATCAAAGGCAGCTCGGACACTTCCTGTGTAAGACAGACATGGCATTTACCCCTTCAAGCCTCGCTTTCTTCATCTGTGAAATGGGCACGATAACAAGATCTCCCTTATTGACCACCATACGTAATGCTGTTAAAACACTAAGCATTTGTGCTTATGTTGTGGGTCTAAATACTGACCATCACGGTACTAGTAACATGGCGGATTGTACTTACTAAAAATGGCCATGACCTTCACAAAATTTGGACTTTTTTTTCCCCCCTCTTTCTTTGCAACTGATCAGGCTTCCTCCCCTGGCTTCCACTGGCCTGGCTGATATCTGGCTAGAGCAGAGACAACTATGCTCCTTCTGACCCACCCAGGAGAATAAATATCCAAGGGGAAAGTAAATCTTCAAGGTTTACGCCACTCAGTTGGGGTGTTTTTTTTCACACAGCAATGAAATAGTTTTAAAATAAGAAGTCTGTCTTAAATCAGAATATATATATGACTGATTAGCGTTCAACCTTGTCCAATAAACTCAACTATCTCACTCTTCCAAAACCTAGAAAGATTTAAAAGTGAAAAGCAGCCTTGAGTTTTAGCAATCTGTGAAATTATGCAGAATATGTATCACTGTGCAAAGCACTGTTTCTTTAATAATGCATTGAAAGTAGAATTTTCTATTTGTTCTCATTTCTATGGGCGTGTCTGTGTGTACACATACTGATACATATATAGGGATATATGAACGTGTGTATACATATATATTTGTCTGCATGTGTATATAGAAAAACATTATATATATACAATTATGTTCTTATTTCATGCTTATCCATTTATACTTTTGTTCTATAATGGGGACAAAAGTAACAAACACTTGTGTTCTCAATTGTATTAAGGTGTGTCCGACACTAACGTAACAACTCAGTAGCATGAATTTGTTCTAACAAACAAAAGAAATGGAATACTTCCGAGTCCGCAGACTCAAAGGGAGTCCAAGAATAGATTCAGAAAAATAAATCGTGATTTCAAAGTACTTTTTATGAGTATCTTTTATTTTTTAAAGAAAATTATTTAGTTTGAGAGGGAGAGAGACAGAGGGAGTGCATGCGTGCTTGTCTAGGGGAGGGGCAGAGAGAGAGGGAGAGAGAATCCCAAGCAGGCTCTGAGCTGTCATCACAGAGCCCCACACACGGGGCTCGAACTCACAAACTGTGAAATCGTGACCCGAGCATAAATCAAGTTCTGGATGCTTAACTGACTGAGCCATCCAGGTGCCCCAATAACCAATCTTTTGAAAATGCCTATTTTAAAGAAGAGCAAAGGCTTCCAGAAGCAGGAAGCATTCTCAATTTACTTCAAAAGGCCTGTGCTTGCTGGCTCTACGCTTCTTTTCATCTTTGTCAGCTAAATGAGCAATAGAACATCGTTAAAGAAGAACTAGACAAGAGTGAAAACTCATCTTTGTTATTAACTCAGAACCAACACAGCTTTCTGGGGAGCAGTCTATCCCACTAAAGATGTACCTTTTAATGTCTTATTTTTCAAAAAGTAATATCACCTTCTCTTTCATTCCTGAAACGATCCCTTACACACTTTCTGCTTTAATCAATGACAGATGCTTGCAACCCAGTATCCATTATGGAAACATGCTAGTTAAAATTAATTCACCACCTTTGACTATAGTGCACATAAAATAGGAATATCTTCTTTTTTTAAATTTTTTATTTATTTTTGAAAGAGAGACAGAGCGTGAGCAGGGGAGAGGCAGAGAGAGAGGGAGACACAGAATCAGAAGCAGGCTCTAGGCTCTGAGCTGTCAGCACAGAGCCCGAGGCGGGGCTCGAACCCACAAACCGTGAGGTCATGACCTGAGCTGAAGTCGGACGCTTAACTGACTGAGCCACCCAGGCACTCGTAGGAATACTTTCTTTAAAGCTGATGTTCTTTGGTCCAAAACCGTGTGCATCAAGAGGAAGTTAGAGCAGCCAGTCCCTAAAGCTCATGTTTGTATTCCTCGAGCAGATGCTATCTCTCAGCCCAAGTGGGAGGCAGAAAACTCAGAGCAAAGATCTCCAATCACCAAACCATGGCCAGGCTGCAGGCTTGGAATCAGATGATTCTACAAGTTCTTCGTCAACACTTACTGGGAGTGTTCAGGTTACCCCGGGACGAGCGTGAGGGCTAACAGCACAGTCCCCGTGGTGGGAGCCTTTCCTCTTCCCATGCTGACAACGGCTTGCTACAGTCACCGTTCTTCCAAATGGCATTACCAGTGTGGCTTACTTAATAGAAGTAAGGTTTGGGTTTCGAGCAACGCAAGGCAAGGATTCCATGGGCCACCTCCAGTCCCCATGCGGGTTCTTGTATGAAAAGCTCAGACCTCAGGGGCTCCTCACTCTTGTGCTTCCATCACTCAGGTCAGTCGGGGTCACCGAGGGTCACAGTCACGTCCCTTCTGATGCATCTTTTCTCTATAGTGTGACAGTGACTTGAGATATTTCCAGGATCTCTCTCCACTCTTTGCTCTGGGCTCAGGCTGGAGTCACTCACGTTTCTTGCAATCCACTGGCTCATCAGCCTCCACACCTGTGCTTGAACAACCACCATTCGCTTGTCTGCACCGGGACTCAAACTCATTTTCCAATCTGCTGGAGCAGGTGAGTCCCAAAGTCTCACTAGCAGACACCAATGTCTCCATGAGAGTTTTATGTGTGTGGGCATGTTCTCAATGAGAATAAGAGGAGGGGTGCCTGGGGTGGGGGGGGGGCTCAGTCCGTTAAGCGTCTGACATCGGCTCAGGTCATGATCTCACGGTTTGTGAGTTCGAGCCCCGCGTCGGGCTCTGTGCTGACAGCTCGGAGCCTGGAGCCTGCTTCCGATTCTGTGTCTCCCTCTCTCTCTGACTCTCTTCTGCTCACGCTCTGTGTGTGTGTCTCTCTCTCTCAAAAATAAACATTAAAAAATTAAACAAAGAGAGAGAGAAAGAGAGAATAAGAGGAAAAGCACAGAAAGGAAAGAACTCGAATGTATAGATGAACATTGCAAAAGTCTACTGGAAATATTCCGGTTATCTGAAGGGGGGGGGGGTGTAATATTGTGCTTGTAATTCCTTGCAATGCTGTTTCTCACTCTGCTGCTACTTCAGAGGTATCATTTGTGTCATCCGTAATCCTTAGCCCCGTAAATATTTGTTCTTGTCACCTGTTTATTCCAAGTTACAAGGCTCACTGGCGTTCCTCTCGGGATTCACAGAATTATTTGTTCTCTCACTGACAGGCTCTGATCTGTCAGTGCTCTTGTGGGATGTCCATAACTAACACCAAGCTCAGCGGATGTGCAAAGTCATTGCCTTCCTGATTTTTCCTGATTCGGCTTAACGGCTTCTGCTTGCTGGTTGAGAGGTGCGGTTTGCTGCATTGTCATTATCTCTTAATTGTTCTGGGAGGTCTTTGGCACTGACGAATGTTTGGTCCATTTTGCAGCTCATTTTCCCAACAGCTGCATTAACTGAGTCTCAAAGTCTCAGTTCCTCTGTGCTCACAGATCCATAGCCTCGAGGGAAATAGTTCTATGTATGTAGATATTTCCCCAATGAGAACAAAAAGGAAAAAGAAAGGGAACTTGAATGTACAAACTTCAAAGCATGCAGATCAAAAAAATAAAATAGGAAACAACAAAAGCCAAAAGTCTAATTATAATATTTATTATCTTGGTTAAATCTGTTTAAAATTGAGCATTATATACAATGTTAGAATGCTGCTTTTCTTATTCTCATAGTTTCTGCAGCATTTTATTTAAATATATCACATGCGGGGGGCGCCTGGGTGGCTTAGTCGGTTAAGCGTCCGACTTTCGCTTAGGTCATGATCTCGCGGTTCGTGGGTTCGAGCCCCGTGTCGGGCTCTGTGCTGACTGTCAGCTCAGAGCCTGGAGCCTGTTTCAGTCTGTGACTCCCTCTCTCTCTGACCCTCCCCTGCTCACGCTGTCTCTCTCTCTCTCTCTCTCTCTCCTAGAAATAAATAAAAATATTTATAAATAAATAAATAAATAAATAAATCACATGCGGGACGCCTGGGGGGCTCAGTCGGTTAACCGTCCGACTTCGGCTCAGATCATGATCTCGTGGTTCGTGGGTTCGAGCCCTGTGTCGGGTTCTGTGCTGACAGCTCAGAGCCTGGAGCCTGTTTCAGATTCTGTGTCTCCCTCTCTCTCTGCCCCTCCCCTGCTCACATTCTGTCTCTCTGTCTCTCTCAAAAATAAATAAACATTAAGGAATGTTTAAAATAAAGTAATTAATTAATCTCATGTATTTTTGACAACTTTGCGTCTAGGAGCGCGTGCCTATGCAGGTTTCTGGGGTACAGCCTGTACGTTGCTTGAACCAGAGCGCGCCTGGAACATGTTCTGACTGCAAGTATCACACCAAGACAACACTGTCCATTTGCTTAACCTCCGGACACGTATGTTATCCCCTTGTCAAGCGGGTTTACCACATCCCCATCAAATAACCTCAATGTTCCCTCGTTAAGGAGTTTTTCTGGAAGACTTATTTACGGCAACATGTGTGCTTTGGAGTCAGAAGCAAGGAATCGCCACTAAGGTTTTGTTGAGAGTCTTGTGATAGTTTCCTTCTGTCCATCCATCCTTCCTCCTCCTTCTTCCCCTCCCCCTCCTGTTCTTCTGGGCCATTTCATTTTCTCCCCACTCACTGTCTTGTCTCCTCTACCCTCGTTTTCTCTTATTTCTTCCTTAATGAATGTTGTCAGATAATCTTTCGAGTATTTACAGCAATCACTAATTGAGCACAATGAACATTATTGTGTTTTCTGAACGGCACACCCAGAAACGTCAAGTCCTTAGTCAAGTAAGTGCGAGAGCGCCCTCTGACATAAAGGACATAAATCTGGCTTTGCCAGGAGTTACCGGATCTGTCGCTGTGGACGTGAGCTTGTAGACCACAGTTTTCACACGTCAGGAGAACGTTTGGACAAAATCATCAGGCCTAATCGCCCTGCCAGTGAACTCCTCGTTGTCAATCAAGTGGCTCCCATTCTGACTGACTTTGTTATTGGGGGAAAGGTTTAACATATAGATTCTTGGGTCCCGCCTAAAATCTAATGAACCTGAATCACAGGAAAATGTGTACTTTGAACAGTCTCCTCATGTAATTTGGATGCCCAGCCAGAGTGGGGGACCACGGATCAGGATGATAGCAGGCTGTCTTTCCTGGTAGAAGTTGTTTTTCCTTTGTGTCTCTTGGTACTTGTGAAATTTCAGCCTTCCAAAAAATCCTTCCTGCTGATATAAAAGTCAACATTCTGCTCCATAAAACTAGAAATTGCTGGAAATAAAGCATAGAATAGTTGTTCCAAGCAGGTATCTCACTGTCTTCAGTATTTATTGTAGCTAACTAAATATCCCAAAATGGAGTCACTAAAAACAACAACCATTTATTATCTTGCATTTTCCATAAGTCAAGAGTCTGGGAGTGTCTTCTTTGGGCTGATTCTGGCTAAGGAATCTTACGAGCTTGCATTCAAGGTATCAGGTGGGGCGGTAGTGGCCTCAAGCCAACTCCCAAGCTCCTCTCCTGGCTAGTGATGTGTCTCAGTTCTCCCCCACTTAAACACCCCCACAGGGATGCATCAGGGCAGCCAGTTTCCTCCAGAGGGGGTGAGAACTCACCCCTAGAATGAAAGCTGCAATCTTCTTGTACCCTAATCCCAAAAGAAATAGCTCATCACTCCAGCCACACTCTTAACTGGAAGAGAGTTACTAAAGCCAGCTCATACCCAAGGAGAGAAGAAAGATAGCACATGGGTGTGGATATCAAGGGGCAGGGGGCATTTGGAAGCCACCATGCTCACCATATCCTGAAGAAGGGCAGGTCCAAATAGCCAAGGTATTCACAGCACAAAGAGAAACTTGATTCCTCAAAGTAATTCCAAGAACGGAAGCCAGGATGAGATAAAGCACACGCAATCGAGTAAACCTTGTATTTCCACCAAAATCATCAGAGTCTAGAGCTTATCCTTCTATAAGCAGGAGTCACAAGGGTGTTTAACATATGCAAATGTGCTCCATTAACAAAGTTAGAGGAGTGAAATTAAGTTGCCTGTGGATGTATTTTTATTTCAGTTTTCCTTGTAATTTTATCTGTAATTGCTAATGTTGTTGTCAATTATATTTTGACTAATTTCACAGAGTGCCGGGGTAGATGGGGTACTTACTGTTTTTGGCATATGTTTCTGCATTCGGCATAATAGTGCACTAAATCAAATATAATTGTTTTGGATGAGTCTCTGCTTCACTCACGTGGGTTATCTTTCTCTCTGAAGCTGGAATGAAAATACCCTGAGAATAAAAGAGAGATCTTACCCGTTGTTTATAACCCCCATTCTGTTTTCAACTGTTCCGTGTGGCCAAACCAAAAATTTTTTAAAAATAATTTTAAATGAAATTAATTTAATGACTTTTGGTAAAAGAAAAATTGGACCCAACAGAAAAAGCAAGACATCCCTTAAAGATAATTTATCTTAAAAACGTAAGAGGCCAACTCTTAGGTAAGCGTGTGGGAGGTTTTTATTTTTATTTTAATGTTTATTTATTTTGAGAAAGAGAGAGAGAACATCCATGAGCAGGATAGGGGCAGAGAGAGTATCCCAAGCAGGCTCCACGCTGTCAGCACAGAGCCCCCACAGGGCCTGAACTCATGAACCGTGAGATCACGACCTGACTCAGAATCAAGAGCCAGACACTTAACCAACTGAGCCCCCCAGGCGGCCCAATGTGAGGGATTTTAGAAAACACCAATGCTCAATACTTGCATTCCCAGCTGAGATGAGTCAACTTATGCAATATCGGCTCTTCCGACTCTTCCATTGAGAACAACTAGGGATTTAGCTGTTATAACATCTGTTTAAAGCTATCAAAGAGCTGCCCCCAAATCCAAGATATGAGGGACAGAGAGCAGGAAGAGAAGACCCGGTTAGGCAGCATAGCACTGCAGCTGCTTGTCTTCTCGAGGCACCTGCTGATCTATAGTCACCTGTTACTGTGTGACACCCACTCCCCAGGGGCACCCGGGGGGCTCCGTCCGTGAACCATCCGACTCTTGACTTCAGCTCAGGTCAGGATCTCACGGTTCGTAGCTTCGAGCCCCACATGAGGCTCTGTGCTGACAGCACGGAGCCTGCTTGGGATTCTGTGTCTCCCTCTCTCCCTGCCCCTCCCCCACTTGCGCTGTGTCTATCTCACAAAATAAATGAATCAACTTAAAAAAGGAAACACCCACGTCCCATCAGACACGATTGCTTCAAATAACATTGATCATTTATTTTGTTCATGAATCCTCACCTTGGGCTTGGCTGAGACGGCTCATGCTGCCCTTGCAGAGGCAGAAGGAGGGGGGTCACAGTCAAGAGGACACGTCACAAGACTGAGGTGTGCCTGAGGGCTGTCACCCGACCCACGGCGTGTGTGGCGGCCTCACTTCCTTTGCATAAGGTCTCACAGGCTGCTTGGACGTCCCCCCCGCAGGGTCACTCTTTCCAGGAGCAAGTGCTGGTTCATGTGAGGTCTTCACACACACAGGCCAGCTCTGCTCCTTCGGACACCCTGCTGGAAGGAGCCGGGTACCCCCCCCCTCGGGAGTTCTTCTGCACCAAGTAACGGCAAAGGCAATGTCCGCCCTCTAGGACGAGAATGTGAGGGGTGCACCCGTCCACCAAAGCCACGGCTTGTGCCCTAGTCCTCTTACTCTACTCTTCTGGGTCCCTCTTGGGGGCCACACCCTCCAGCCTTTGCAGGGGACCTTTAGGGAGGGGTCTTCAGAGGTGAGGGATAGGGAGCTGATGGAAAAGGGGGGCCTGGAAACCTGAGAAAAGGGGACCTCGGACAGCTCCAAGGCCAAGCTGGGTCAAATTATGGAAATGTACACTGAACGTGAGTGTCTCGTATTGTATGTAAACTGTTCTTTGGCAAATCTGACTCAAATGTATGTATTCTACTTGTGTAGATACATATAGTGTATAACACATGTATACACACACACACACACACACACACACATATATAATAGAGAACAGCCAGAAGTCTATGAAATTTTTGTGATCGAGCCTCTGAAATCACATGCTGGCCCTTCTTTCACACCACATCCCTCAACAGAAGCAGACAGGAAAGTCTACCCAAGTTCGGAAGAAGGAGACACAGATGCCACCATGCAGAAGAAGGAGTCTCAAGGTCACATTGGAAGAAGAGCATGTGGGAAGGACGAGCTCTCTGTGGCGTCCCTGGGAATGCAATTTGCTAGCACAGTGGTGGGAGAGAAGGAGAGAGGAGCTTGGCGCGGCCGCCGGCGGGCAGAGGAGCCGGGCACAGTGCTCAGGCACGTGCCGAGTCGAGGAGGACAAAAACGAGCTTCACAGCTCCCGAGGCTGTTGGGGCTTCGGGGCCAGCATCCTAAAGAGAACAGAAGTGAACACAACACATGGGTCCACTTGTTCTTCCCCATAAGACACTCACTGATTTTTTTTTAATGCTTATTTATTTTTGAGAGAGAGAGAGACCAAGCGTGGGGGAGGAGCAGAGAGGAAAAGAGAGAGAGGATCAGAAGCAGGCTCTGCGCTGAGAGCAGAGAGCTCAACACGGGGCTTGAACTCATGAACTGTGAGATCATGACCTGAGCCGAAGTTGGATGCTCAACCGACTGAGCTGCCCAGGTGCCCCAGGACAGTCACTGATTTGTAAGCAACAAGGGCCAAGAGGCAGAAGAGTCAAACATAAAATAGCGCCCAAGAAACTGGGGAATAGACCAGAGCTTTCAGGAGCCTCACATCATGGTCAGTTAAAGCTAGAGTTTGAGAACAGCTAGGAAGAAAGGCTGGTAAGTAACTCAAAGTTTTCATCTGGGTCTTCTGAAACACCCTAGAGGTGATCCAGAAGGGCCCCAGCCTGTGACACTTTCACATATAAACAGAAAAAAAGGAATATGCCTCTACCCTACCTTCCAGGAGGTGAAACCCCAGGCACACCAAAGAGCGAGGGCAATAAAAAACAGACGGTATAGGATCCCAGGGGTGAACTAGACCCTGAAGATAGTAGATGTACAGTATTTGCAACTGTGATAAACCTACTCAGTTAAATAGATGACAAAGTGATGTGCTTGTACCTGAGATAGAGGAATTTTTCAAAGTTAATCAAGTAAAAATTTTAGAACTAAAAATTAAATTAAGAGTAAATGAAATTTAACACCCTATCAGACTCAGCTAAAGGAGGGATGGATACTTCGGGAGCTGCGTCGGTTGAAAAGGAGGAACTGAAGCATGGAGAGAAAACAAAGGGAAGAGAAAAAGCAGAATAGATACCCACAAAATGGAAAATAGAACAGCCGAAGAATATGTCTTCAAGTGCCAGGAGGGGGAGGAGAGGGAAAATGAGACGGAAGTGTTTGAAGTGATGATGCTTGATGGTAGTCAAAACTTGATGACTGGCCTTAAGGCACAGATTGGAAAATCTCGGTAAGTCCGAGTAGGGCTAATACCACGAAGATCGTATGTAGGTACAAAAGAGTAAGACTACTAAACCCAAAGACTAAGAGGAAAGGAATAACAGGGAAAAAAAAGTTGAATCCAAATTAAAAATATGGAAGCCATAAGACAATGGAAGACCATCTCTAAATTGCTGGAAGAGAGAGATCGTTAACCCAGAATTCTATTCTCAGCCAAAATATGGTTACAAAGAAGAGGCAGAACAAATTTATTGAAAAACGAAAATGGATAAAATTGCTAACAGACCCATTAAAACTAAAGAAGTATTTTCATTTGATGACACATGGCAAGAAGAATGAAATAAGAAATAAAGAACATAGAATAGATCATGTGGGTACATCTAAGTTAATTTTACAACATAAACCAATGACAATAACAAGGTCTTGTGGGTTTTGAATCTATGTTAAATGGAAATGTGTGGTTAGAAAAAGCGAACCATAATGAGACTGGAAAATTCCATGAAAATTCAAGGATTCGAAGAGGCTTACGTCATTCACAAATGGCAAAACGATCAAGTTATCCTTAATTTTCCAAACCTTAATTTGGATTCTAATAAACCAAAGATGCACATTGTAATCCCTAGGATAAGTTGACTATAGATGTAAGACTTTAGCAAAGAGGGAAATATACTAAAAACTTGATTAATGCCTCAACTTGAAGACAACGCATATACCCTAATGGATAAAGTGGGCTCATAGTTGTAAATTGAAGTACTGTGCTTTTCTTCCTTCTCACAGCCCTCTGGCTTTCTCCTTCCCACCCATTTCTCCCTGAATCACCTGCCCACACAACTGTTCAAATAAATGAAGACCACATAAATGAGAACAGGCAGAAGGTATTTATCCAGAGTTTGCTATATAGCAAGGGAGACAGCCACCGTCACCTGAATTTGGCAGACACTCAAGAGCAGTCAGATGAGTGAGATGCTTCTAGTGAACGAAGGGGAGACATCAGGTGTGCCCTGAATGGGGGCTGTCGGCCTGTGGAAAGCCGCACTCACTGTGGCTGGTTCCGAGTGCATACCTGCCTTTCACTAAGTAGGAAGTGGGGGTAAAACTGAGGGAAGGTGACAATTAATCTAGTTCAGGATATTCAAGGTCAACTGTTGCCAAGGTTGTGGCTTGGCTTTCTGGATGGAGTTGCCATGGAGAGCGTGGTCCGGGAGGCTCCCCAGAGAGGCGCCGTGAGGACTCTGTCCTCAAAGAGAAAGGATGCAGATGCTCCAGGCAGAGGACAAGGGAGAGTGGAGGCGGGGGCCACAACGGGTTCAGCTTGTCCCAGAGCCAGAAACAGAATGGCCAGAGCGTGTGCATGGGGACCCCCTGGCCACATGTCCACATGACAGTCTCCAAGGCAGGTTGGATGCACTTCAGTTCCAAAATAGTCACAGAATAGAGAGACGGGTTGGACACTGCTTTTGCATATATTTTTATTTCTAGTAGGCTTTTACTTGGATCAAAGTAGGAAGGTAAGAATGTTGGCTGGGGCATCGGATGCCCAGACTGTCATCTCACGGGCGATGGAGGAGCTCCTGTAACTATTAACTCTGCCAAGGCCTCTCCCAAGTACATCTTTTGTTGGACGGCTGCTCCTGAAAGCAGCAGAGGCCATCCCAGCTGGTAGGTGGCTGTTTTATTTAAGACCAATGACTTCGTCTATTAGGAGTAAGTAGACATAAAGCAAATGCATGTGGCCCTGAAGATGCTGACATCCACTCTCTTGCGCCAGTGGGGGTGGCTGGCCCACCTCTGCTGCTGTAGCTATGAGCTTGATCTTCACTTCCTTCCCTTGAAATGCTGATTTCGTTTCCTTCAGTGCAGTGTTGGAACATTCCAGGGGGCTGATAACTTAATTCTCTTTTTAAACCAAGCTAAGCTTAGTTGTGTCTCAATAATCTAGTTATTTACTTTGACTTCGACAGAAAACCAAGCCCCCTGTCACAGAGGAGTGAGCAGCCGTGGAGAGCACAGCAAAAGATGAATGTAATTATGGGATTTGCTAAGGTTGATGGAAGTGAAAATGGACTGAAAGGCTGCCACGTTCATCTATGGAAAGAAAAACATAACGTCTACATATTGGGGGCTTATTGGGGGCTTATGAATGGTTCAGGTGTGAAGGGAATTTGAACATTGATCACATAGTTGATGATAATAACGATGTATTTTTTATTTTATTTAAGCACGATAATGGTGGGGCGCCTGGGTGGCTCAGTCTATTAAGCGTCTGACTTGATTTTGGCTCAGGTCATGATGTCAGGGTCGTGAGATCAAGCCCCACGTCGGGCTCCATGCTGACAGTGAGGAGCCTGCTTAGGATTCTATCTTCCCCACCCCACCCCCCATCCCTCCCTTGCTCGCACTCACTCTTGCATTCTCTCTCTCAAAATCAACAAAATGCTTGTGGTATTGCAGTCATGTTTTCAAAAAGAGACCTTCTGTTTTTACTACACATAATGAATCTTCATGAATGATACGTAAACAAAGCAAAACAATTCAGAAGGAAGTTTTCAAACCCCTGGAAAAATTTCTGATCACATTTTCTTTGCAAAATTTGTTTTGTTCATTTGTTTCTTCCTTGTAGGCGTATGCTGACCTGGCCATCGTGATATCTGGAATTCAACTCAGTATTTCACACCCACAGAGCAAGGTCACAGCCATGGTAGTTTATTTCCAAAGACTTGGACTCATTTCCTTCAGCAATTTGCCAACTTTTAGACACTTGACCCATAGTTTTCTTCTAAATCTACGATGGACCTTTCATAGTCGGTTTTGAATCCCATTTACAACAGAAGCCTCTAAATGGACTGTTTGGCCACAGTGAGAGATTTTTATTGAAGAAAGACCTCTGGCTGCAATAATTAAATGGACATAAGTGCAAGACTCTATTGTATTCTAGATTCTGTGGCTCCATCAGTTACTGGAATGACTCTCTAAGCCTCAGTACTTTGTACAAAAGAGACACTTACACACATGCATATCAACATAATATACATACACTTACCCATACATACACATAAATACACAAACACATCCGTGTGCTTATATGCAGACACACACACACACTTACACACACAAACACACATACACATATACTTATCCAAACTTATCCATAAATACACACACACACTCATATACTTATACACAAACACACACACACCCATATACTTATACACAAATACACACACTTACACACACACGTACCAACCCAATACACATATACTTACCCATACATACACACACACATACTTACCCATAAATATATACACACACATTCATGTACTTATATACAAACACACATATACTTATATACACAATACATATATACTTACCCATAAATACACACACATTCATGTACTTATATACAAGCACACACACTTACGTACACACACACAAACACACACATACACATATACTTATCCATACTTATACATACATATATATACACACACACATACTTATACAGAAACACACACATACTCTTACACACATGCAAATACACATACACACATACACATAGACCTACACACACACAGTACACATATACTTACATAAAAATGCACTTACACACATACTTACACACACAGACCTATGCACACACACAAATATACATATATATACATATATTTACACACATTTACACGCAAACACACATACAAATACGCATACACTTACAGACAAACACACTTGCACTTACACATGTGTACACATATACATATACACAAATCCAGGTGTACTTACACACATATACGTACACTCACACACAACTACACACATACACACACTTGTTTGAACTTGTTCAAACTACGCAGCCCTGTACAGCTTCAGGACTGGTGGGAACTGGCTCATTTAGGAAAACATGTGGTAAGAGAAGCCCCTTCTGCCTGCTTCCCCAACTTTACAGCCACGGGTCCAGGATCTGCTTTCTCCATCCACCGAGCTCATTGGAACGAAGGTCAGCCACACCAGGAAGGACACAGGCCAGCAGGGACCACGACAGAGCTAACCCTCACCCAAGCCTCTCCGCTCTCTTGACAACAGTTTTGTCTTCTTCTCTGCAGGCCCCTACTTCCGGGGTTATTTTGATGCGCTCCCCTCTACACCTCTTCCACAGGTGTGATTATGGAATCCGGAGTTTCATGCCTGAAAATGGGTGTAGACACTGTGTCCCTGGCTCTTTAGGGAAAGGGCTCGTGCTCTTTACTCCCCAGTCCTAACTGAGGCCTGGAATGTCGGCAAAGCTGGTATGGAGCTGGTTTAACTCCTGGGTTTCCTCCGTATTCCCACTCCTGGGGGAAGAGCGCTTTCTCACGGGGGGCTGTGTTCGTTTCCCCAGTGCGGGTAACAGAGCAGCGACTGAAGTTTAAGAACGGGCGTATCTCTTTTAAAATAGGAGACCCTTCGCTATCATAAAATAAATGTTAGCATAGAAAAATCGAAAGATGTAGTAAAAGTGAGGGGCGCCTGGGTGGCTTAGTCGGTTAAGCGTCCGACTTTCGCTTGGGTCGTGATCTCGCGGTTCGTGGGTTCGAGCCCCGCGTCGGGCTCTGTGCTGACTGCCAGCTCAGAGCCTGGAGCCTGTTTCAGTCTGTGACTCCCTCTCTCTCTGACCCTCCCCTGCTCACGCTGTCTCTCTCTCTCTCTCTCTCCTAGAAATAAATAAAACATTAAAAAAACTTTAAAAAAAAAAAAAAGATGTAGTAAAAGTGAAAGGTAAGAGAAAGAAGTCAACCAAGTGTATTCGCTGGGAATCTATTTACCTATTTCCTTAATCTTCCCTGTGCATTTTAGCTGCATTGTGCTCAGAGCGACATGTTCTGGATTCTGTTCCCCTCACTCAATATTAAACACAAACATTTTCGGTGTTATAACCCGTTCTTCACAAACCTATTATTGTTGCTAATATACATATATATGCATATATATATATATATATATATACACACACACATATATATTATCTAGAGTTTTGACATAATAATTATGTAGTCTCCTACTTGGGGGCCTTTGGGTGGGTTTTGATAACTTGCCACATTATCGGACGCTTGCCGGTGTCTGGGGCTGTGTTAAGTGGCTCACAAGTTCATAGCTCAGGGGGCTGTAAAGAGGGCGGGGGCAGGCTGGACTGTCATCGCCATGGCCATACGAGGACACTGAGGCTTAACGCATGTGACCAATGGGCCCACGGGGGGCTCACGGGTGACAAGGGGCGGCTGGTGGAGGTGGCAGTATTTTCTGTTTGGATTTGCACCCGAAGAGGGATGAGAGCCGCGTTCTCGTTCCCATAGTGTCACCCTGTGGTCAGCTTTGGGAAGACCGCGACGTGGGGCTCGGCGGACAGCCCTGTGCCCACGCCCCACCTGCCCCTCGGCAGGAAGTTCTGCTTACAGTGATGCCCATGGAAAACGAGCCTCATTGCCCCACAGCTCGTCTCTCTGCGAACGGCGGGTCACAAGGTGTCACTGACACAAAGTAATTTTCAAGGGTTGGCACAATGCTTACAAAATAGAGAGCGTCACAGAAGAGAGTCCCATCTGGAATAAGAGACGGCAGAGCTCCCGCGGGTGGCGGAGGTGTGTACACGGCTGTGAACCTTCTGGTTCAGTTTGAGAGCGTGTGACAATGGACTGAGTCGCAGTAAAAGATGTGGGTCTCAGTCTGGGTCGTGGTCAAACAAATTTTGACCCTCACATTTCCAGAGCTGATCCCACGAAATTGCTGGTGTTTGAACTTAAAAGCAGAGAACAGTCAGGTATGGGTGATACAGGTGATGATATCTGAAAAGGAACACTGGGGCGCCTGGGTGGCTCAGGCGGTTAAGCATCAGACTTCAGCTCAGGTCATGATCTCACGCTTCATGGGTTCGAGCCCCACGTCGGGCTCTGTGCTGACAGCTCAGAGCCTGGAGCTGCTTCAGATTCTGTGTCTCCCTCTCTGTCTGCCCCTCTCCTGCTCTCTCTCTCTCTCTCTCAGAAATAAATAAAACGTTTAAAAATTTTTAAAAAAGAAAAGAAACACTGATCCTTGGTATTTGGTATTAAAATAATTTTTTAAATTGTGAAGATAAGAGTTGTAACACACACACACACACACACACACACACACACACACACACCACATGTAATGAGCTGGGCCACACTCTGAGAGCTTCCATCATGAATTTACTATCCTGATCACATTCAGTCGTCACCAAGCCCATGAGGCTGGTACCCTCATCATCCTCACTTTGCAGATAAGGAAACCGAGGCACAGGGAGGTAATGTGACTTTTCTGGAGGTCTAGTAGGTAGGAAAGCGTGGAGCTGAAATTCCAACAAAAACAGAGAATCTACGTTCTTTTTTATTTTTATTTTTATTTTTTAAATGTTTATTTATTTTTGAAAGAGAGAGTGAGAAAGAGGAGAGAAATCACAAGCAGGGGAGAGGCAGAGAGAGAGAGACAGAGACACAGAATCCGAAGCAGCTTCAGGCTCTGAGCTGTCAGCACAGAGTCCAACGCGGGGCTTGAGCTCATGAGCTGTGAGATCGTGACCTGAGCCAAAATCAGGTGCTTAACCGACTGAGCCACCCAGGGGCCCCTACATTCTTTTTTAAAGATTATTTATTTTGAGAGAAAGAGGGAGAGGGAGAGGGAAAGAGAGAGAGAGAGAGAGAGAGAGAGAATGAATGCAGAGGAGGGGCAGAGAGAGAGAGGGAGGCAGAGATTCCCAAGCTGGCTCCATGGTGTCAGCACAGAATCTGACTCAGGGCTCGAACACACAAACCCATGAGATCATGACTTGAGCTAAAGTCAGACACTTAACGGACTGAGGCCACGAGGCCCTGAGCCTATGTTCTTAACCCTGCAGCAAAGCTTCATACTTTCCCTGTCAATAGGGAGAAAGCAGATCAAAGGGAATATGCTCAATAATTTTACCACCATAACGTCAATTTGTTTCCAAAGAGATAAGCACCAGGCCTTGGAGAAAGGAAGGCTGATGGTGTCCTAGTTGCGCTGAGCAGCTGCTCCGAAGCACCACCAGCGCCAGTGAGAAGACCCCAGGTGTCACCTGCAAACTCAGTAGGAACGTGCTGTCGTGCTGAATACCATCTCCCACAGGCACAGGGTGAGAGAGCGGAGACACGCATGCCACCAAGGATGTGCCCCTTATTCCTTCATAAAAGCAACGTCTACTGAGGCCCTGGGCTGTGGCTGGCGCATTCCAGGCCTTGAAGAGGTGGCAGTGGACCAATGAGACGCAGAAGCTTTCCTCTGAAAGGAAGACATGAAAGGTCAATAATGAAATGGACGGTGGATCACACGATAAAGTCTGGGGACGTGATGTCAGGTGCCGGGAAGGAAGTAAAGCCGTGTGGAGAGAGCTGGCCCAGAGCTGGACCGCAGACACGGAAGGTACCACGGGCGGGGTCGCTGAGGAAGGGCTCGTTTCACAGGCCAGGACAGAGGGAGTTAGCCAGCATCTACCTGAGGGGAAAGCACTGCAGGTGGATGGAACAGCAGACGGAACACACTTCAACGAGAAGCGAAGACCCATCCTAGGCCCGCCAGGCCCCTCTTTGTAGATTTAAGGTGAACGAGCACTTCCGAAGGGTCGTGGGAACACATACTTGGGAAAGAAGGGCTGCCGAGAGAGGAGTGTCCTTCACTCTCTGTTTTGCCCACTTCAAAGCTTCCTTGCAATCAGTTATGAGAGGCGCGTACTACTTTTATTGTTTTTAATGCGTAAAAATGCTTTTTACAATGTATATGCCCTCTCAATGGATCACACACCGAGGCAAGAGTTTTGAGCTCCTTCTAAGTATTCACAGGGCGCCGGCCAGGCTGAGATGTGCGAGCTTCCCTGTGGCCACCAAATGAAGTTCAGAAGGAGCTCAAATTAAAAACGGAAGCAAGCTAGGTTATATGAAACCCTATCCAATTGGGTCATATGTTTCTATCATCTGGGGCTGAGTGGCCTGAGTGGAGTGATTTCTACTCCCAGGAGACATGCCGGAGTGTAGGGGATGGTTGACGATGTCACAATAAGAAGGTGCCGCTGGGCTCTGGTGGGTAAAGGGCTGAGATGATGCAAACACCCTGTGCTGCACAAGACCGACAAGCAACAAGAAGTCATCCGGCTTTTAATGGCCTCGGAGCCAAGACTGAAAAGCCCCGAGTGAGGCTAAGGCATCAGAAGCCAATGGACACTGAATCCCTTTGCTCCACTCCGATTGTCTGATGCAGTTGCCATGGAGACCAGAGGATGCACGCATGCAAATTTGGTGGCTGTGCCGACGTTTCAAGGTCAGGGTGAGGGAAAAGGACACGCAGTGAGTGAAACTACCGAGGCACAACTAACAAGCAGGGATCCGCAGGTGCTGACTGCCTCATCCATCACACTTGACGAATGTGCCGGAGAGCCCCCTCTGGAGAGAGGAGCACCTGAGGTGTCAGCTCCCATGTCAACCTGAGAACCACGGGGTGGGGGTGGGGAGGACTGCCTTGTTTTCCCCTCTCACCATGCCCAGCAGGGGCCCTGGGTGCTGGAACTCTTCGGAGAGATCAGTCATCACAATCTGAGAGAGTTGACAACGCTGGATGGAAGGGTGGTTTGGGAATGCGGAAGGATCTAGAGAGATTGCTAATTGGATAACAGATCTATGGCGACGTTTCTTCTTGCAGTAAATTTGATATGGAAGAAATCACCTTGAAAGCTGTTTCTTTCTGGTTTCAGTTCTCTGCTATTTGACATTATTGTTACCTTTGAGGAGGCATCAAAGAAAAAAAAAACAACCTTGATATTGATCATTCTGCCAGGACACTGGAAAAACAGCCATTCTCCTGGAGCGTTATTCCTCTGGCTGGGACGGCATTACCCAACAGTGATTCAATAAGGACTTGCATCCAGGAAGGTACTAGGAGTTACCACAACCAGTTTCAATTAAGTTACTGTGTTCACCTCTTACCTGTCAGGATTTACCAGCTATGAATGTGAGGCGGGGGAGGCTGAGAAGCCCCACAGAAATTCTAGCACAAAACAGAGGCCAGGGAGCAATTTCAACAGCACCGTGAAAGTGGGGAGACAAAGATCGGAGTTCATGGCCATCTACGGAGCTAGAATCTTGAAGGCTAGATTCAAAGGAGAAGGGGAAATGGAGAAATAAAACCGGGAATCTGAGGCTCTTCTCAAGGCTGGTGGAAATGCTTTTATCTGCAGTGGGAACAGCTACAAGAAGCGTTAAGAAAATTACCTGGAGGCACATACGGATCAAACCTTTCAAACCCAGTGATAAAGAGGAAATCTTAAAAGCAGCTAGAGGAAAAAGCCGCATTAAGTAGAGTTAAGAAACAAAAAACAAAACAAAACAAAACAAAACCAAGGATGAGGACAGATTTCTTGTTAGAAAGAAGCCAAGCAAGAAAATAGTGGAATAACATCCTTAAAAGACTAACAGGAAAAAAAAGATGTCTACTTAGAGTTAAAGAAAGGACAACAATCCCAAAATAGAGTCACTTGTGCCACACCCACGTCGCCAAACCGAGATTTAATACCCAATCTGATTTCTGTTTCAGCCTCTCCCAGGAATGTAATTTTAGCCAGAAAATCCAGAATTACCTGGTCAGCATTAGGGAGGGAACCTGTCGGCGGGTAGACCCTTGGCGTCCCCCGAAGGAAGGCGACCTTGCCTAGAACAATCCAGTCTTCCCTGATAACGTCTTGTCCTGTGCCCTTCTGCCTGTAAGTCTTCCATTTCACACAGCAACTCAGAGCTCCTTTCCATTTGCTGGATCGGAGGCTGGCCAATGGGAATCGTTGAATAAAGCCAATAAGATCTTTAAAATACTTAGTGAGTTTTGTTTTTTAACATGAGAATTCTCCTCCCAGAAAATATTGTAGATGCAAAAGCGAGATAAAGACTTTTGCAGACATAACATTTCTAAAAGAAGTCATTACCTTCAGCCCTGCATTACAAGGGATACTTATGGAAGGTCCTTAGGCCAAAAGAAAACGACATTGGAAGGAAATATAGATGCATGTTAAGAAATAGAAGGGGACTAGAAATGGTTACTACACAAGTAAATATATTAGAGATCTTTTAAATTATTTAAACATCTTGTCAAAGGAATCAGCTGTTGAGACAAACAGAAGAACATGGCTGTCTGGGTTTTGGGACATATGCAAAAGTAAGATGTATGACAATAATTGCAAAAAGGTTAGGAGGGGGACATGGAAGCACACAATTTTAGGTTCTTATACTGTATGTGAGTGTTTATAGCATCACTTGAAAGGACAGGTATATTTCATTTGGTTACATCTCACTGTACTGCACTTTGCAGATACAACGTTTATTACAGCTGGGTGGTTTGTGGCGATCCTGTGTCAAATAGGTCTGCTGGTGCCATTTTCCCAACTGCATTTGCTCACTTCATGTCTCTGTGTCACATTTTGATAATTCTAACAATATTGCAACTTTTTCATGATTATTATATTTGTTATGGTGATCTTTGACTCACCCGCTCCAATTAAAAGGTAGATAGTTTTACACTGGACATTAAAGCAAAAACCTAGCTTTGTACTACCTGTGAGAAACCCAGTTTAATATTAAAAAACTATAGGTTAAGTGCAAAAGAATTGTAAGACATTTTGCTAACACTAAAACAAAATAAAGCCAGGGTAGACATATGACTAGTTCACACAAAGTAATTTTAGAACAGAGGACATAACCATGGATAAAGAATTTTCTTTTTCTTCTGTTTTTAAAAATTTTGTTTATTTGTTTTGAAAGAGAGAGAGAGAGTGGGAGAGAGACAGAGAGGGAAAGAGAGAGAGAGAATCCCAAGCAGGCTCTGCACTGTCAGCGCAGAGCCCAATGCAGGACTCAGACTCACAAACCATGAGATCATGGTCTGAGCTGAAACTGACTGAGCCACCTAGGTGCCCCAAGAATTTTATTTTATAATGATAAAAGGATCAATACATGAATAGGATATTACAATCCTCAGTATTATTCAGCTAATAACAGCATTTCAAAATGCATAAAGCAAAGTCTGAAAGGACTAGTAAGAGAATTGGACGAATCCAGTTATAATCAGAGATTACAGTCCCCCTTTCAATAACTGATTGAACAAGGAGACAGAAAATCAGCAGGAATAGCAGGCTTGAACAATGGTAACAATCAGCTTGACCCAGTTGACATTTATAGAACCATGCATTCAAAAACACCAGAATACACGTTCAAGTGCACATTGAATATTTACCAAGTCAGTTCATACCTGGGGCCATAAAATGAGCTTTGAAAAATAGGAACATATTAATTAAATACAAAATATATGCTATGAACAAAATAGAGTTTAATTTGTAATCAATAACAGGAAGACTTTGGAAAATTCCCAAATATTTAGTAATAAAATAACCCCTCCTAAAAAACCTAAGGGTCAAGGGTGGAAAAAATCAAACCAGAAATCAAAAAGAATTTTGAACTGAATGGAAATGATAAGACAAGATATCAAAATTTGTGGCATCTCATTATTTCAGAACTTTGAGAAGAGCCAGCATGGTCATACGTTTCTGGTGGTATGTACAATGCTGCAACCAATTCAAACACACTTTGAATGTTTATCAAACGGCAAAGACAATTCAGGGGCAAAATGATAGTGTCTAGAACACATGGCACTGGAGGAATTGGATGACTAAATGCCAAAAAAAAAAAAAAAAAGGAACTTTGATCCATCCCTTATAACATATATGAAAAATTAACCTAAAACTGGACCAAAGACCTAGAGGTAATGTGTATTAGCCTAACACCAGAAGAAAAACTTTGTAGGCTTCATTTAGACAATGTTCATGGATATGGCGTGCAAATCATAATCTCTAAAACACAAATTGATAAGCTGTGCTCCATGAGAAGGACAAACCTCTGCTTTTTATAAGACACTATTAACAAAAGAACACATGCCGTGGACGGGATGAAAGCACTTGCAGATGGTGTATCTGACAAAGGATTTGCATCTGGAGTATAAAGACCCCTCAAGATTCAATAGGAAAATAAACAACCCAATTCAAAAAGAGGGAAATATTTGAACAGCTGCTTTGCCAACAGAGATATATGGATAGCAAAGACAAGAAAAGATATTCGGCATCATCAGTCACTTAGGAAATGAAAACTAGAACCACGAGATACTACTAGACACCTATACGAGTGGCTAAAATGACAATCTGGCCGTAATGATGTGAGGAGACAGAGTCCAGGGCCTTGCTAGTTAAAACGTAAAATATGACAACAATCTCAAAATACACTTGGCAATTTCTTAAAAAGTTAAACATGCCTTTACCATGCGACCCAGCAATTCAAATTTGAGGTCTTTACCCAAAATAAATGAGAATATATCCATATACAGCTGCCTGCACACAAGTATTGATTGCGAATTTATCTGAGGTAGCCAAGAATTGGGAATAACCCAAATGTTCATCGACAGGTCAATGGATAAACAGTCTGTGGCATTTGTGAATGAGGGGCGCTAATCAACAATAAAGCAAGTGACATATTGTTACCTGTGACAACATAGACAGAAGCGAAATAACTGTGCTAAGTGAAATAATCCAGACCAAAAAGAAGCACACACTGAATGATTCCTTTAGATGGATATTCAAGGCAAATGCAGGCTAACTATTGTGGCAAAAGGCAGATGGGTGGTTGACAGGCAGGGTGGGGTTGACGGACGGACGGGGACTTGGTTTACAAAGTGGCCTGAGGTGTCTTTTGCAGGTGACTGATGTTTTCTTGTGAGGATGCTGCCTGGGGGGCACACCGATATCAAAACATAGCAAATTGTATGCTTTCCGTGTACGGGTTTATTGTATGTCAATGATACCTTAATAAAGCTGTTTAAATAGAAGTTTACAATTTCCTTACTACTCTTTCTATTAAAATAAAAAAAGAGGGGGGAGACACAGAAGTAACAAAAAGTGTTTGCAAATTGCGATGAATCACCTGAATCCGGGTTTCCCCAGTCTTTCCTCACCTGTTCCCAGCATGTGGCTATTTCCTGCTTCTGTCCTGAAGACGAAAGCCACACTGCGCAGCAAGGTACGGCGTCAGTATCAGTATCTCTGAAGCCGAAGTGTTTTGTACTCATTATGCACTCTATAACACTTATTTAAATAAATTCCAATTTTTTCACAGCCCTGTTTCCTGAACATCTTTTTTTCATGAGCGGTTCTGTGCACATTGCAGAGCGGAATGTCCTGTTCGCTTCAAAGGGCACCTTCATAAAGCACTCGAATCGTAAGGTCTTTCCCCACTCCCGGTGTTTCGGGAAAGCGGCGCCGCAACCAGCTCCTGCCCAGGTTTGAGCATCTCTGTGCCCAGCCTTGAGGAGCGGCCATGGTTCCGGACGGCCTGAGGGTGCCCACCCCCGGTGGGTCTGGTGAAACTCTTGTCTTCTCCAGCTCATTTGGCTTCCTTTTTAACTTCACCTGTTCTATTTCCTCCAAATCAGGTGGCAATTTTATTTTATTTTATTTTATTTTATTATTTCTAGGAGAGAGAGACAGCGTGAGCAGGGGAGGGTCAGAGAGAGAGGGAAACACAGACTCTGAAACAGGCTCCAGGCTCTGAGCTGGCAGTCAGCACAGAGCCCGACGCGGGGCTCGAACCCATGAACCGCGAGATCGTGACCTAAGCGAAAGTCGGACGCTTAACCGACTAAGCCACCCAGGCGTCCCAATCAGGTGGCAATTTTAAAAAGGTATGGATTTGCACCTTACTTTCCATATTTGAAATACACCAGTAGGGCATCGCACTGGACAGCTAACCCTTAATATCATCTCTGTGCCTAAAACAGTATCGGAATGGTCTAGACTTCCTTGTCCACAGCAGAGTTCCCATCAGCGACTGCCAAGAGAAGCTGTCGCTGAGATTCAGAAGGCAGTGAAGAAGGGAAGGCGTCACCCTTGGACAGCAGGTGCAGAAAAGCCTGTGGGCATTGGGGGATGGTGACCATGAGGTTCAACACCCGTTTCTTGGTTTCCTCCTGAGAAACAGCTGCTTGGAGGCTGCGGGCTGCTGACATATGACAGCTGACATACGACGTTGCTCACCCAGTGCTTTCCGTGGTTGGGTGGACTCTTCATTCCTCTTGAAAGTTCCTAGATCCCTCAGATTCATTGACTGAGCCAGTATTTTGTTCCCTGTGAGCCACTACAGTTCCTTTTTAATTGTAGTAAAACACATATGAAATCCACCATCTTCGATGTTTCTGAGTGTGCAGGTCAGTAGTGCTGAGAGCATTCACACAGCTGTGCAACCAACCTCCCGAAGGGCTTTCATCTTGCAAATATCCAAAGTCTATCCTCAGTAAACACCGGGTCCCCATCTGCCCCTGGCAACCCCCGTTCTACTTTCTGTCTCTCTGAATGCGACTCTTTGGGGCACATCGCAGAAGTAGAATTGTACGGTATTGGTTTTTCAATACTGGCTTATCTCCCTCGCCGCAATGTCCAAACCAATTGTTTTTCAATTTATTATGTTTAATATATGGATTCTTGGCCTAAGGAATAGAATGGATATTTGGACTTGATAACATAAAACACACTCCACCCCTAGAATCTGAACTGTACCCTGCATGAAAAGATTTCGCATACTCCCTTTATTTCCTATTTTGTACTTAAATAATATGCCAATGGAGACACATCATCGAGATTGATCATAGGTGAGGTTAATAAGGCAGAGAGCTTTCACGTTCTGTCCCTAGAGATCTCCCTTCTTGTGAGCAAGTGTCTGAATCAGACATACTCTCACCCATGCTCAGTGTTATCTCGACATAATTTCTCTCCAAATCCTATTACTGGCCTTTGGCTGCAGACAAGTAAGTTAATTCACATCCATGTCAATAACTCAGTCACACTAAAATGGAATCAATGAATTTAATTAGATCTTCATGTATGGTATAATTTGGCAATGATAGTGCTCACTGTGAAGTGGTTAGATTAATCATTGGATGTCAGAAGTGAAGCACGCTGGTTTGTGAAGAATTCGGCCCAAGTTCCCTGGCTGAAGCAAGGATCCTCAGCTATGGATTTTCTTCATCAGCCTCACAGCCAATTACTGGGAGGGCGGACTCCGTGGGCCACCATAAAAAGATGATAATCTGAATGTTTCCATCACTGAGAGACTCTGAGTCCCATTTCTCCGTGTTCCGCACTGGGTAGCCAGGTTCCAGAGAATATTTATGCCTTTTATGAACATAGAACACCTCTGGTCCCTCCCCTGTCCAGGAAGTTGAAGAAAAAAATGTTTGAAGTCAGAACCCCTACTTTATACTCTAAAACTCACGTGCCTATATGTGACCTTATTTTAAACAGAAACATTCTGGTTTGGGGTATATGGTTTATCAACCCACAACAGGTCAGAAACAGCAAATTAGAAGAAGACACAGAGCAATAGGCAGATGAAATTGGAAATGATTAATGACAAAGGGAGACACCAGAAAATTATGCATGAAAAGCAGACACAGGAGGCGCCTGGGTGGCTTAGTCAGTTAAGTGTCCGACTTTCGCTCAGGTCGTGATCTCGCGGTTCGTGGGTTCGAGCCCCGCGTCGGGCTCTGTGCTGACTGCCAGCTCAGAGCCTGGAGCCTGTTTCAGTCTGTGACTCCCTCTCTCTCTGACCCTCCCCTGCTCACGCTGTCTCTCTCTCTCTCTCCTAGAAATAAATAAAACATTAAAAAAACTTTAAAAAAAAAAAAAAGATGTAGTAAAAGTGAAAGGTAAGAGAAAGAAGTCAACCAAGTGTATTCGCTGGGAATCTATTTACCTATTTCCTTAATCTTCCCTGTGCATTTTAGCTGCATTGTGCTCAGAGCGACATGTTCTGGATTCTGTTCCCCTCACTCAATATTAAACACAAACATTTTCGGTGTTATAACCCGTTCTTCACAAACCTATTATTGTTGCTAATATACATATATATGCATATATATATATATATATATATACACACACACATATATATTATCTAGAGTTTTGACATAATAATTATGTAGTCTCCTACTTGGGGGCCTTTGGGTGGGTTTTGATAACTTGCCACATTATCGGACGCTTGCCGGTGTCTGGGGCTGTGTTAAGTGGCTCACAAGTTCATAGCTCAGGGGGCTGTAAAGAGGGCGGGGGCAGGCTGGACTGTCATCGCCATGGCCATACGAGGACACTGAGGCTTAACGCATGTGACCAATGGGCCCACGGGGGGCTCACGGGTGACAAGGGGCGGCTGGTGGAGGTGGCAGTATTTTCTGTTTGGATTTGCACCCGAAGAGGGATGAGAGCCGCGTTCTCGTTCCCATAGTGTCACCCTGTGGTCAGCTTTGGGAAGACCGCGACGTGGGGCTCGGCGGACAGCCCTGTGCCCACGCCCCACCTGCCCCTCGGCAGGAAGTTCTGCTTACAGTGATGCCCATGGAAAACGAGCCTCATTGCCCCACAGCTCGTCTCTCTGCGAACGGCGGGTCACAAGGTGTCACTGACACAAAGTAATTTTCAAGGGTTGGCACAATGCTTACAAAATAGAGAGCGTCACAGAAGAGAGTCCCATCTGGAATAAGAGACGGCAGAGCTCCCGCGGGTGGCGGAGGTGTGTACACGGCTGTGAACCTTCTGGTTCAGTTTGAGAGCGTGTGACAATGGACTGAGTCGCAGTAAAAGATGTGGGTCTCAGTCTGGGTCGTGGTCAAACAAATTTTGACCCTCACATTTCCAGAGCTGATCCCACGAAATTGCTGGTGTTTGAACTTAAAAGCAGAGAACAGTCAGGTATGGGTGATACAGGTGATGATATCTGAAAAGGAACACTGGGGCGCCTGGGTGGCTCAGGCGGTTAAGCATCAGACTTCAGCTCAGGTCATGATCTCACGCTTCATGGGTTCGAGCCCCACGTCGGGCTCTGTGCTGACAGCTCAGAGCCTGGAGCTGCTTCAGATTCTGTGTCTCCCTCTCTGTCTGCCCCTCTCCTGCTCTCTCTCTCTCTCTCTCAGAAATAAATAAAACGTTTAAAAATTTTTAAAAAAGAAAAGAAACACTGATCCTTGGTATTTGGTATTAAAATAATTTTTTAAATTGTGAAGATAAGAGTTGTAACACACACACACACACACACACACACACACACACACACNTGACTCCCTCTCTCTCTGACCCTCCCCTGCTCACGCTGTCTCTCTCTCTCTCTCCTAGAAATAAATAAAAAACATTAAAAAAAAAAAAAAAAGCAGACACAGGAGCTCTGAAAGCACAGTTTGAACCATTAACAGTAGGAGGGAAACAGGGGTGCCTGGGAGGCTCAGTCAGTTAAGCATCTGACTTTGGCTCAGCTCATGACTCCATGGCTTGTAGGTTTGAGCCCCGCGTCAGATCTGCGCTGACAGCACAGAGCCTGCTTGGGATTCTCTCTCTCTGCCTCTCTCTCTGCCCCTCCCACACTTGTACTCTGTCTCTCTCTCTCTCTCTCTCTCAAAAATAAATAAAAACATTAAAAATTAAGAAAAGAAGCTTTTCAGAGGGACCAAAACAATGGAAGCAGAGATCCCAAGACTACATGATTCCTCTGTTACTGAACCCTGCCTGTGTCCTGCTGTCTGTCCGCGTGGCCCACACCCTCAGTGATAATGGTTTCGTGGGCACCCCAAGTCCCTTTGGGAGAGAATATGCATATGCATTTGAGAAGACAGATTGCCAACTGACAATTACAGGTGACTGGGAAGTGTGCGGGTAGAGGAAATGGACCATCAAGTACATAGATCTAGATATGATACTTTGATGTTTAGAAGTCATTTCTTGGATCTTGTGAGTCTTAACTTCTTATAACCTTCATTTTCTTATCTGTAAACTGGGAACACAATAATAGCTGCCTTGCTGAGATCTGGGGAGGAGAAAACAAATTATAATTCATGTACTTCTTAAGACCTGGCATTAGGTCAGGGGCCAGCAAACTCTTTTCTATAAAGGGCTGGGTATTACAATATGTAGAGCTCTATGGGCCATGAGAAAGAGTTGCCACCACTAAACTCTGCCTTTTTGGCAGGAAAACAGCCATAGAGAATACATAAATCAAGGAGCATGCTTATGTGTCAATAAAACTTTATTTACAAAACAGAGAGCCAACCAATTTGACTGGAGGGGTATTGTTTGCCGATCTCTGCCCCAGATACATGGGGGTTATCATCATCCGTCCATGTTGATTGGGGTAAAAGACAATAGTCCCTGTGAAGACCCTGGCCCAGTGCCCAGCACATGGAAGTTGTCTGCAAATGGCAGTTATGATTATAAGGCAGATGTCTTTATATGTAACCTGTCAAGATCATATGTGACTTTGTGAAGACAGATCACATGTTTTTAATTTTTGTTGATGAAGGTTAAAAGAGCACGTAGCTATTGTGATAAAGATGAAGAAGATAAGGGGACGTCGTTTCAGATCCTAGCTTCATAACTCGAGATGGAATACAAAGAAAATGAGGTTTTCTCTGTATATGGCTTTCCTTGACCCTGTGACATCTGTACAGGAAATTGCCCATCTTCTCCCCTTTATGAAACATTAAAGGGGACCACTCATACTGGTACTCAGTGCGTTCATGGAGGTGCTCAGGGCAGGCGGGGTGGGGGAGCCACGGCGTGAGCTTTCACCTTCACAGATGGGCGTCACTCTATAAAAATACATCATTTGCCGAATGTCGGGTAGACTAGTATTTCAGACCAGGAAACATTTGCCTTGCAGCATCAAAATAATTGAACACTGCAATCGCTCGGCACCTTGCTTAGCTATAATACCAGGATTTACATTATTCTTAGCCACGGGCACATTTCCGCCCAGCTTTTAACAACTCCCCTCCCTTCCCCTCGCCCCCATGCAATGACTAGAATGTGTTGTCCGGCTCTTACGCAACAATTTTTGAAGCACACCAGCTCCTGGGAACAGGTGCACTTAGCCAGAAAGACATGCACATCAACCAGCAAAGAAGAAGCTTTATTTATTTATTTATTTATTTTTTAATGTTTTATTTATTTCTAGGAGAGAGAGAGACAGCATGAGCAGGGGAGGGTCAGAGAGAGAGGGAGTCACAGACTGAAACAGGCTCCAGGCTCTGAGCTGGCAGTCAGCGTAGAGCCCGACGCGGGGCTCGAACCCACGAACCGCGAGATCATGACCTAAGCGAAAGTCGGACGCTTAACCGACTAAGCCACCCAGGCGCCCCAAGAAGCTTTATTTAATAGAGCTTGAAATCTCCTCGATCTGTAAAGCACAGAGAGGAAAAGAAGCTTCACCTTCTGGCCCCATGTTGCTGACTCTGTCTGATCCTGTAGCATTCTGAGGGCTGGACCCTGAGACCAGGCTAGGGCCCCCTTCAGAGAGGTTACCAGACTTTCTGACCCCTCCCTGGTGCAGATCACAAGCTAATCACAAAGCTGCCTGTGTAATTGCTTTTTTCAGAGTCACGGTCTCAAATTCCAAAACCATCAGAGCAGTGACAGAGATGCATGGAGTGGCCTGGGAACCCTAATTAACCAAAGGGCACCTGCCCCACGGAAGGGATCAGCCTGGACACACCTACAGTCAACTGCATCCATGCCAGGGTGTCCCACTGTTGACTGATTTTCTACATTTTCAAGGGCAACAGAAATTACCATTTTTATTATTTTTAAATTTTTTTAATGTTTATTATTTTTGACAGCGAGAGAGACAGAGAGCAAGCAGGGGAGGGGCAGAGAGAGAGGGAGACACAGAATCCAAAGCAGCTCCAGGCTCTGAGCTGTCAGCACAGAGCCCGATGCAGGGCTCAAACTCACGAACTGTGAGATCATGACCTGAGCTAAAGTCGGACGCTCAACTGACTGAGCCCCCCAGGCGCCCCATGAAATTACTGTTTTTAATACAAGTTTTAAGAACAGTTTCAGATTTGCAGAGTTCCCTTGAAGGTAGTGGGAAGCGTTCCTACCCACCACATACCCATGTCCCCTGTTATTGACATCTTACATTCACATGGTACATCTTTCACAATTTATGAACCAATATTGATGCTTATATTAACTTAAGTCCATGTGCTAATGAGAAGGAGATATAGTTTATAAGGTCAAAGTGCTGGTATTTAGCTGTTGGTCATTGAGGTAGGCAGAATAATTAGCCCCCAGCAGAGATGTCCACGTCCTAATCTTCCAGAAACTGTGAATAGGTCACCTTACCTGGAAAGGGGGGCTTGGCAGACATGACTCAGCTAAGGGTCTTGAGATGGGACACAGTCCTGAGTTACCCAGGTGGCCTGGTGGTATCACAGGGTCCCTGTGGGGTGGGGGGGGGGGGCAGGAGTACAGGATCAGAGAAGGAGCCGTGACCCCTGCTGAGGTCCGAGTGGTATGACCAGGAGCCGTGGGCTGCAGGCAGCTTCTAGAAGCTGGGAAAGGCAAGGAAATGAATTCTCCCCTAGAGCCTCCCCGAGAAACACAACCTTGACGACACTGGGATTTTAGCCTAATGAGATCCATCTTAGACTTCCAACTTGCAGAGCCAAAAGGAAAAACAATGCGTGTGTGTGTGTGTGTGTGTGTGTGTGTGTGTGTTGCAAAATTAAATTTGTGGTGGGGCGTCTGGGTGGCTCAGTCTGTTAAGCGTCTGACTTCAGCTCAGGTCATGATCTCGGAGTTGATGAGTTGGAGCCAGCTGTGCCCTACTGCTCAGAGCCTGGAACCTGCTTCGGATTCTGTGTCTTCCTCTCTCTCTCTGCTCCTCCCCTGCTCACACTCTATCTCTGCCTCTCAAAAAAATGAATAAATGGTAAAAAAATATTTTTAATTAAATTTGTGGTAATTTGTTCCAGGAGCAGAAGGATCTAACACTATCGTGGATTCCATGGGAAGGACACCACTCTGCCAGTCTACACGGGCTCATCCCCTGCTCTGCCACTTTGGAGAAGACCAATGTCTGCTTGAGGGTTATTTCCCTGGCTGACTCTCATCCCAACGGGAAATGAGCTTATGCTCCCCTTTGCCTCGCAGACCTCGGCGTAATACTGGCGTGTCGAAGATGCTCAACGTGTATGTTAAATGTAGGCTTTTAGCCACCTGAAAGCCTCTGGATAAATTATTAATATCTTCAGGCAAGGAATAATACATATTCTTTACCCTCCTTGGGCAAAAAAGTGTGAGAAATATCCACTCCATGTATCTCTGGCCACTTAGGACTCCTGAAGTGGAGTGCGTACATCTTTATTTCTAAGCTGTCTTAAGCATGTCATTGATTTCTTATCATTATACAAAACGAGTCACACACTTGTGGTTTGCAAGTGAAACGCCATTACTGGCAGAGTAAGGAGGCTCTTGGAAATTGTACGAGTGGAGAAAGTGCCATTTCAGACTTCATTGAGGATCTGGCGGAAAAGAGTTCGTTGGCCTCCTTCAGTGCCGTCGCTTAGCTAAGACTTTAACTGGGAAGCTTACTTTTGTGGGGCTGGGGTGTCTGGGAGAAGCGCCTCATGGATGGAAATCCGTACAAAGGTGATGTGGGACTCACAAGAGAATCATCAATATCATTCCCTTTAATCTGCCGCAAAGGCCAGTGCCTTACCTCCACTAGGCCTTCTTTATCCCTTGGAAAGAGAGAACAGTTAAGCATGAGGAGACCACGCACACACGCACGCTCACACACTGCACAGAAGCAGGGGTCTGCATATCAGTTCATGCACTTTCCTTGCCCAGAGAGGATCTGATGGAAGAAAGCTCTTTCATGGACTTCTCTCCCTGTGTCTTACGCTTCCTTCTTCCTCCCGTTAACGTCACTGTGTGTGCTTCTCGCTTCATGAAGGATAATCCCCACTGCCCCTTCCAGAGTCCTTAGGTAGAGACAGCTGCACCGGTCATCCAGGCCCGTTCTGGCACATTCCGTGATGTTTGCTGGTAAATGGGTTGCCTCCCGTGCCTCATTTCACTGTTTGCACCGTCGCTCTGCTGCGATTTCAGACTGTCACCCTGGACGTGCGCCTCTGCGCATCTCATCCGTCACGCGTATCCCGGAAGAAACTCTAATGCTGGTGGTCAACAGGGGCAACTGAGTCATGGAAGGGGGTTCTCTCTTCTCCCTTTTCCAGGCAAAGCTGGGCTCCAGAGTCTGACCCTGCTGATGCCTGGCTATGGCCATGCTCTGCCCCGAACCTCCATTTCCTTGTCTTCATGGGGGGGGATCCCATCTGCCAGTTGGGGTGGGAGGTTATGACCACTCACCGGAACCCCTGTCTGTTCGTGACCCCCAGGAAATGGCAGAGGTAATCATCAATCAGTCAGTCATCCATCTGCTCATCAAGCCAGCATTCAGTGATGGTCTTCAGGGTACAGACCCTGCACTGTGGGCTCTGCGGGCACCACTGGGGTGAGCCGAGTCAACTTATGTGTCCTTCACTTCTGCTTCAATTTTCTCCCCTATAAAATAGGCAAAGCAGGGGCGCCTGAGGGGGGGGGGGGGGACTCAGTCAGTTAAGCATCTTACTTCAGCTCAGGTCATAATCTCGCCATTGCTGAGTTCAAGCCCCGCATCAGGCCCAGAGCCTAGAGCCTGTTTCAAATTCTCCCTTTTCCTCTCTCTCTCTCTCTCTCTGCCCCTCCCCCACTTGCATCTGTCTCTCTTTCTCAAAAACATAAATAAATATGAAAAAAGGAAAAAGAATATTTTCAGTGAAACATGGCAGTGTATTGGCCTCAAAAGGTTGTTTTAGGGGGAAATTGAGCGCATGTACAATGTCTTACACATAGTTGCCCCTTGATAGAATTTAAATAATAATACATTACTGTTATTACAGCAGGGCTCTGTCAGTCTGACTCCACACCCTGTGTATTAACAACCTTGCAAAATTGCCTATATAATTATTGTCAGCAGTAACACAGGATCTTTCACTTATTTCCATTATTCACGGCCGCCAGGTGGTCGGCGCTGGTAGACTCAGCCCAGTCCCTGCCAGAAGTCTGACGACACTATCGTTGCCTGGGGTCACGGGTGGGAGGCCTGGGCATGAGGAGAGAGTGGAGAGGAGGAGAGAGGCTGCAGGGACCAGCCGGGAGTTTCCAGTCTGCTGCCTTTGAAGCCCTGATGGGAACCCTGGGACCAAAGTCCTTGAGCCAATCCTGATGCCTGCTGGCCATTCTGCTCTGGGTCAGTTCGCAGCGTGTTGAGATCCAGCTGCTGGGCACCCTGGCCCACGTGAGGCGCTAGTCTGGGCTTGACTAGGTTCACGGATTGAGCTTCAGAGCCGCTAAGTCCAGAAGTGCCATGTAAGTCAGATGGGAAGGACAGGGAGACCGAAACACTGAGCAGAGAACTGATGGCACGTTAGCACAGAGGCTATTAGCCTGGATCGCAGAGTGTCACATAAATGCACGTTCGGCTCCCCTGGCGTGACTGCACTCAGGCGTCATAACCCCTAGTGCCACCCCTTCCTTGTCCGCAAGGTGGGTTCTGAAGGGAGTCAAGGTGTTAAGAACTGCACGATATTAGAACAACTCCTTGCACATAATAATTCCTTAGTGCACAAGAACCATTATTAACTCAGAAAGTGTGAGTACATAAGATCTGAAAGAGCTATTTAATCAATCTGTGTTTCTGCACAATATACTATATATCTCACATTTACAAAACAAAATTCCTATCTCACAACTGAAGCCACTTCCATTTTCTGTGTCTTTACTCCCCACCCAGAGCCCACAGCATTGCAGGCAGCTTTGAGAAATAATAAACGTGCTATATATACCAACTGCTCTTATCCCCTGCCTTTATTCTAGAATATGTGAAGGCTTGGGTGTAAATATGGCTGTGAAGGTTTTATTGTTCCTATTAAGGTGAAAATGAGCTTGCGTAAGGCACTGCGATCGGGGTCTAAATCATCCCCACTCCGCCTGGCCTCACAGCTTCTGGGGGAACGAATGCCGGACCCAGGGCAGTAATCACATGCTAACAAGCACAGCCCAGCTGCTGCACGAGTTGCTCTCCCTGATGGATCCATAGCAGGTGTCACTGTGTGAGCTGAAGGGTCTCAGCTAGGGACACTGGGCACGCTCGCTCACAACAGGTGGTGACTCGTGGTGACGAAGTAGGTGAGGCAGCTCCGGCCCACATCCGGGTAAAGAGTCACCAGCCTGAGCCTTCCTCGTTCCAGAACCCGGAAGCAGCATGGCCGGGGCGCACAGCAGTTCTTCTCACAGGGCCCTCGAGGCTCAAATCCTTGGAAGGCTAAATCTGCCACCTGCTAGCTGTGTGACCTTCAGGAAGGCAGCCTCAGCTCCGTCATTTGCAGAATGGGAGTGATGTGTAATAGTGAGGACTATCGCATAGGCTGCTGTGAGGACGAGGTGGGTCAGTGCTCTCGCCCAGAGCAGCCCTGGCGTGACCAGAACACAAGGGAAGACTTAGCTCTTGTCATTACATTACCGGTATGATGAGTAGTCCTCATAGGAAATGCCTGGCACGCTCAGGGGGGATAGGATTTAATAAAAGCAGCGTTTAAATGGATTGGGCAGGATGAAGTAAACAGGGAATGGCCCTGCACCAGCTGTTAGCAACAGCAGGAAGCCATCACCCTCCCCCCCTCCCCCAATGGGAGGGAGGAAAGGATGAGAGGAGGGAGCAGTTACCAGGAGCAGGGAGAGCCGTGGTCACGAGAAGGAGTCGCGACAGGGCCCTGATGTCTGTGACGGGAACACGGATGACGCTAAATCAGGGAAGAGCAGGAAGAGAACGAAGGCCATACCTGCCTTGACTTTTCTCTCTCTTCTGGACCCGCAAAGCCCACTGCCTCCCATCAGAAAATCTAACCAGTAGCCGGAAGGCAAACGTTGCTTTCATTAAACGCCATGTGGATCCATTATAAAGAGGTGAGCCTTCGGGGCCACGTTTCAGAATCCTGCAGGGTGCATCGGGGCAAAGAGGGGGTCTGGGGCAGGTTGGAAACCCTCCACCATCCAGGGACAAGGGCTTTAGGACTTCCTATACCATGCAGACAAATGGTCTAGATAAACAGAGTAAATCTTACCATGTAGCCTCATACCCCACTGCCGAGAAATGCTGAAGACACAGATACAACTGATACCACGTCTTCCTTTTTTCCAGCCCGTGGGGATTACTTTGTGCCTTTTCATTCCATTTCTGGGCTGGAGTTGGGTAGCCTGGTAATCCAGCCAACCACTCTGAACAGAAATAGTAACAGTATCTGGCATTTCTGTAATACTTAATATTTTTAAATTGCTCTCATATACTTAATTGCACACCAGTCTTGGAGTGAATTTGCTGTAACACAGATATTGATTCCCATTCCAGCAACAAGGAACTTGAAGAGGAAGAGTTTATTTGCCTATGAATATGGAGAAATGCGGGTGATATAGATTAGAGTTTAAAAGTCCAAGATGTGGAAATCATCTTGTCTTGTTCAACTAGTAAGTTGGTACATGAAGTCACATTCCAAACTGAGTAGACCCCACAGTAGCCAAAATGAAACCCCACCTGGCCTTGAGCTGTGGTTGCCTGGGGAAGGAGTCTGATGTCCTTGGGAAGTTATAAGTTATCAGAGTTGCCATATGACTCAGCAATCACCGCTGAAATGAGAACATATGTTTAGACTTCAATACCAGATCTTATAAGAAATGATTCAGTAAGGGTGCAGGATACAAGATCAATACACAAAAATCAATTGTGTTTTTCTGCACTAACAATCGACCATCAGAAAAGGAAATTTAGCAAACAATTCCATTTACAATATCATCAGAAAGAATAAAATGTTAAAACAAAATTTTCAATGTTTATTTTTGACAGAGAGAGACAGATCACAAGCATGGGATGGAGCAGAGAGAGAGGGAGGCACAGAATCGGAAACAGGCTGCAGGCTCCGAGCTGTCAGCACAGAGCCCGATGCAGGGCTTGAATTCACAAAACACAAGATCATGACCTGAGCCTCAGGTGGGTGCTTCACTGACTAAGCCATCCGGGTGTCTCAGAAAGAATAAAATATTAAGAAACTTAACCAAAAAGGTGAAAACGTGTAGTCTGATAATTATAAAAATGGATTTAATAAATTAAAGGAGACTCATGTAAGAGGAAAGACACCTTGTTTTCATGAATTAGGAAACTTGGTATTATTAAACTGTCAATACCACCCAAAGCCATCTACAGATCCAATGTTTATCTCTATTAAAACTCCAATGGCATTTTTTACAGATATAGAAAAAAGAACAATCCTAGAATTCCTATGGAACCACAAAAGATTCAGAATGACCAAAGTGATCTTGAGAAAGAATAAGCTGGAGGAATCACACTTCCTGATTTCAAAACATATTAGAAAATGACAGTAATTAAAACAGTATGGAACTGGCATAAAGACAGAGGGATAAGCCAGTGGGCTAAAAAAGAGAGCAGAGCAATGAACCCAGGTATATATAGTCAACTGACCTTTGACAAGGGTGCCAAGAAAACACAATGGGAAAAGGATAATATCTTCAACAAATGGTTTTGGGAAAACTTGATGCATGCAGGAAAAAAGGAAGGAAGGAAGGAAGGAAGGAAGGAAGGAAGGAAGGAAGGAAGGGAGGGAGGGAGGGAGGAAGGGACTGATTAGGGAAGAATTGGAACACTCACACACGTTTCACAGGAATGTAAATGGCGCAGCGGCTATGCAGATAGTATGGAGATACATCGAAAAAATTAAAAAATGGAACTAACATATGATCCAGCAATTCCACTTTTGGGAAAAATCCAAAAGAACTGAAATCAGGATTTCAAGAGATATCTGCATTGTCATTTTCATAGCAGCAATATTTCCAATAACTAAAATATGTAAACAACCCCAGGTATTCATTTACAGATGAATGAATAAAGAGAATGTGGTGTATTCACATCATTGAATATTATTCAGCTTTTAAAATGAAGGGAATTCTGCCATTTGGGACAGCGTGGATGCACCTTGAGGGTGTGATACTGAGTGAAATACACCAACCATAGAAGGACAAAAATGGCACCAGTCTACTTAGATCAGGTGTCTAAAAGAGTCAAACTCATTAGACTCATAGAAGCAGAGCACAGTAGTGGCAGCTAGGGGCTCGTGGGGAGGGGACGTGGGGAGTCAGTCAGTGGGTGTAAAGCTCAATGGGTGGGGCGCCTGGGTGGCTCAGTTGGTTGAGCCTCTGACTTTGGCTCAGGTCATGATCTCTCAATTTGTGAGCTTGAGCCCCGTGTGGGGCTTGCTGCTGTCAGCAAGGAGCCCTCTTCGGGTCCTCTGTCTCTATCTCTCTGCTGTTCCTCTCTGTTCATACTCTCTCTCTCTCAAAAAGATAAACCTCAATGTGTATAAATGAGTATGTTCTAGACAGCTGCTGTGCCACTCAGTGCCTATTGTTGGCCATATGATGCCACACACTTGAAAAGAGAGAGATCTTGGGGCGCCTGGGTGGCTCAGTCAGTTAAGTGTGTGACTCTTGATATTGGCTCACATCATGATCTCACAGTTGTGGGATCAAGACCCCCATCAGGCTCTGTGCTCAGCACAGAGCCTGCTTAAGATTCTCTCTCTCCCTCTCCTTCTGCCTGTCTCTCAAAAAAAAAAAAAAAAAATCAGGGATGCCTGGGTGGCTCATTCAGTTGAGTGTCCAACTTCAACTCAGGTCATGATCTCACAGTTGGTGGGTTTGAGCCCGGTGTCAGGCTCTGTGCTGACAGCTTGTTCAGAGCCTGGAGCCTGCTTCAGATTCTGTGTCTCCTTCTCTCTCTGTCCTTCCCCTGCTCACGCTCTGTCTCAAAAATAAATAAATATAAAAAACATTTTAAAAAATGAAAAGAGGGTGATCTCATGTTAAGTGTTGATACCACAAAAATAGGAACCCAAAATATCCTGGGAGAAATTGGATATATTTATTACCTTGATTGTGGTGACAGTATCCCAGGGGTTACATATTATCAAACTTATTAAACAGTACACATTAAACATAGGCAGTTCTTAGTATATCAGTTATACCTCAATGAAGAAGCCAAGGACATCCACAAACTTGGATCTGAATGTTCACAGCAGAATTATTCATGGTAGCCCCAAGGTGGAAACAGCCCAAATGCCCATCAACTGATAGATAAATAAAATGTAGTATATCCACACAATGGCACGTATTTTGGCAATAAAAAGAGTTGAAGTAATGATACCTATCACTACTTCATTCATTCAAAATGGAATCCATTTTGAAAACATTAATACAAGTGAGAGGAGCCAATTACAAAAATGATTGCATTTTTATGAAAGTCTAGAAGATGGGGCGCCTGGGTGGCTCAGTCGGTTAAGTGCCCGACTTCGGCTCAGGTCATGATCTCATGGTTCATGGGTTCCAGCCCTGCGTCCGGCTCTGTGCTGACAGCTCAGAGCCTGGAGCCTGTCTTCGGATTCTGTGTCTCCCTCTCTCCCTGACCCTTCCCTGCTCATGCTGTGTGTGTCTCTCTCTCAGAAATAAATAAAACATTAACAAAAATTAGAAAGTCTAAAAGAGACAGAGAGGCAGGAAAGGGAGTTGCGGTTGCTTAGGGGTAGGGAGACTAGTAGATGAAGAGACTGAGGGGTGAAAACTAAGGGGTATGGGATGATTTCTAGGACAATGAAAATGTTAAATTTTTGTGGGGATGGAGGCACACCTATGTGACTATAGTAAGCACGTTGCATTCGTACACTTTAAATGCATGATCGTATGTTATGTGAAATATCCAGCAATAAGACTTTTTTTTAAAATGCTCCATCAAACTCTCCAATGCCTGAGATTTCCACCTAATGAGATAATAAAACCTGTGATGTATGGTAAATGTCATATATTATATTTCCCCCAGAATTTAATAACTGAGTTAGAATTTTTAGATGATCTACCACTTTGGATGTCCTGTTGGGGCTTGGGGTTTTCGTTGAATCTTTCTGGAAGCGTTTATGGGAAGAGTGAATATATGTATTCACTCACACACACGCACATGCACACTTATCTCTAGACCTAATGCCTCCTCTAATGTAAAGTTACTTTTGTTGAGAATGAATAAAAGGAATTAGGATTTATGGAGAATATTAGATGCTTCTGTAGGGAAATGACTTAATGGCCTAAACATGTTCCTTCTGATGTTCTCACCCACTTCATCTTCTAAGAAAAGTGAGTATCATTTTCATGCACCCTCCATTCTCTTTTGGGTCATTAGCCAATGTTGGAAATTGACGTCCATTCGACTTTGGCGTTAATGGTTTTGGAGATTGTGTCACTTGCCTTGCTTACAGGTAGCACAGCCAGGCATCCCGTGCCTGGGAAAATCCATCCGTCCAGGCTGCTCCAAAAAGCTAAGCTTTTCTGGCCATATCTGCCATTTTTAGTCCCCCCACTATACTTGAAAATACCAGGCTACCATGTCCCCCAACCCAGTGTTCACCACCTACACTCTACAGATAGCATTGTTGGGTCCTCTTCTTCTTGAGGGGAAATGGGCAGGGGCTGGGATAAGAATGCAAGAAAACGGTCTGTTTTCGGAGAGAACAAAATAGAAATAACAGCAGGCTTGTCTTCAAAGCTCACCCACCTCCAGTAAATTTCCTTCCTCTCTTCTCAAACCTTTCAAATTCTTGAATCTCACCCTAGTTAAATTACTTCTAGGAAAACATTCAAAATACTCGATTACGATTTTCAATAAAATAAAAGTACCATTGAAGAAGAGTGCGTTCCTCTGATCCCCCTGAATTGCAGTTCTTTATATTAATAACGACAGTGAGGTGGCTTGGAGGGTCCTTTGGTTGTGGACACTCTAGGCGCTCCAGCAGGAATTGGATCTTGTCTGCAGATATTAATGAGCACATTGTTGTGTTGAGTGATTGATCACAGCTCCTGGGACTGTGGCCAGAGAACTCAGTAAGAATGAAAAGACAGTGATCGGAGGAAAGCAGTGCTGAAGAGTTGGCCTCCCTCCACCTCCGACCTTCCCTTGTAAATTGACTCACTGGAAATCTATCTGAAGGGAAATGAAACAAAAGAAGAAAAAATACAGTAGAGGTTCATCAGACTGCACCTTGAGAAGCTCTTTGATTAGGAGGGTGAGAAGCCAATGGGGGGCCCCCTCTCCTCAGCCAGCTCGCTGCCTAATGAACTAGAGTTCTTTAGGTGGGGTCACCGGGGGACCATGATGACTTCGCCAAAGGCTCATCTTGCGTTTAGGGACTTTGTTAGAACATGCCTGCTGAGACGGCATGACGATGTCAAAGTCGGCCCGGGTGTAAACCCTGGCTCCAGTACTCACGGCTCACCAAAATTCAGACAGTTTCTGTCACCTCGTCATTTCCCCCCATTCACTATCTGTATAAGAGGCATTGAACATATTTCATAGGGCAATTCAACGATTTTACAAACTAATGCAAGAAAAGAGGAGGGCATGAAGGAAGAGCTCAGTAAATTGTAAGCTTTCTTTTAATTTGCCTCCATTATTCATAAAAATAAGAGAAAGTAAGCTTCTGTCTCTTATTGGGCTAACTGTTGTCTGATTGGGGAACACTCAAAGCCGTTTAAAGTACTTTATTGATTTCAGGAGGTGGAGTCATCAGAAATAAGGTTTTCCAATGGGCAGGCAGATCTCCTACAATATTTCGTAAACCTCCACACATTGTATATGTAGTATCATAGTTTTACAAACATTTATTTTTCACATTTTCTTTTGTTAATGTTTATTTTGAGAGAGAGAAAAAGAGAGAGAGAAGAGAGAGAGAGCAGAGTAGGGGGAAGGGCAGAGAGTGAGGGAGAGAGAGAGAATCCCAAGCAGGCCCTGTGGTGTCAGCACAGAGCCTGACACAGGGCTCGATCCCAGTAACCATAAGATCATGACCTGAGCTGAAATCGAGAGTTGGACACTTAACTGACTGAGCCACCCAGACGTCCCTATTTTTCACATTTTCTGTTGTTAAACTAATACTTCTGGAAAATTAAATAAAAGATGAAGACATTTATATCCTGGCAGGTTTGCTAGGAAAGACATTGAGAGTAACTACATTTGAATACACACACACTTGATGCTCTCCTCTGCTAAATAGTCACAGAAAGGCTCCTCCAAGCATGTTCAAGCCCTTCTTATGGGTCACTCAGAAAAGTCTGCTTCTTCAAAGCTGCTCCTGCCTATGACTATTTCATCACCTGAAGAATAGAAAACAAGCAATGTTTGGAATGACCTACTTGGGATAGTTAGCTCTGGAAGGAATGTTTTCCCTCCTGTGCTCAAAAGCAGAACTCATGAAGTCTCAGTATACTATCACGGGCTTAAGTAAAATAGACATACCTTGGATCTGGTGGCTTGTCACTGAGCACAGAGCTATCCTCGAGATGACACTGTGTTCGGGTGCCTCATCATTGGGACCTTTGAGAGCGGGAGGGGAAGAGTCAGTCCTGTGGGAAGAGGAGGCTTTGAACAGACCGTGTTTAATTCTGGAATAATTCGTTTTCCGACCAGAAAGTCCAGGCACCAGTGGCAACATGGTGGCTTTCTCAGATACCTGGGGGCCAAGAGGAAAGGGAGTTATTTGCATATAAATTACATTTGCATAAATATTTTAGCAAAAATAAATGGGACCAGTCACAGTCTTTTCCTGGATTCTTCCTCGTTGGCAGATGTCAATAGAAATGGCCTAATTATTGTGAGCTTTCCAGCTATGAAAGCTGGGTGCTGGGCACCCGAGAAGGGACCGACACCCCGCCCCTGAAATCCTGCCCATTCCACTCAAATCTACGCCATGATGAAATGGCTTGAGACTTTTCCCTTCCCTTACTTATCCAAGCCACATCTATAGATGGCCCCATATGTTTTCTAGAATTTCTCAGATTCCTGGAAATACCTTCCGTTACAAGACAGTGAAACCTGGATCTAATTAAATTCAAGAGATGGGGAGGCGAAAGCAGAGTATGACAAGAATCAGCAATGCAATCTGTGGCTGAAGCCATTTACAAAATGCCTCGTCCTCCCCACTCCCGTCCTGGGGCACAGAGGCCACTGTCACCACCAGCCGGCAGAAAATACAGGAGGAACTGGGAGCGGCAGAGGGAGACGGGACTGTCTTCGAGGGGACCAAGGTTATGGTATCTGATTAAGCACAAGACTGAAGCTGACGAAGTTCAGGGCGGGGTTCTGCTCCCAGAGCCCACCCTCTGGAACGGGGTCCGACCGGGCCAGACAGCGAATCTAATGGGTCCCGGAACCTCCAGCCTAGGGGTGTAAACTTAGAGCCTTTGGGGGGAGTGCCGATGGCAGAGGAAGGGCCACAGCCTCGCCGCCATCTCTAGAGGTCCATCACGCCGGGCTTTATATAAACGAAGCCTTCTGAGGTGTACAAGGGGAGGGTGAGGGGCTCCAAAGACTTCAACTAGACTGTTGATTGACTCATCTGGTCTTTCGTCTGGAAGAACTGGTATGAACTTCCGTCCAATCTGTTTGATCACTCCTTCCATGTTTTCTCCATAAACTGGGTCTTCCCTGATGTGGTCCTTACTTACAAGGACTTCCTGCATCAGAGCAATTTTTTTTTTTTTTTTACCATTCACATTTGTTCATACTAAAGTGTATTTCTCAAATTCGTGACTTCCACCCAAACGCAGATAATGATAGAGATGGATATAGCAAATAGCTGTGCATTTAATGAGCTGGTGTTTACGGTTGGCAGGGATTTTTCACGTTTTCCCTGTAGAGGAAATGGCTTGTAATGTGATCTGTTACGTTTCTGTTTTCAAATGAAGATGCCCAGCATAGAGAGAAAAATCAGTAAGATGTTGTTGAGTGAATATGTGGAAAAAGGCTCACAGACCTGCAGAAGGGAGATGAAGTTCCCTGAAATAATCCCTGCTTTTATTTCAAAGGCTTTACCTATTGAAACGAGTGAAATATCCTTCACACACATACATTCTGAGAATTGAAAGGTTAGCCTTAGAAATCTCTGACGCATTAAGTAAAAGAATATTCCATAATGTCGGCAGTGATCTAATATAATATGTGCTCAGATATTCTGGAATTTTCATGAACTGCATAATTCATCCTGAAAATAGAATAGAATTCCTCATCTCTCCAGCAAAACATTTTGGTTGTAAACACGGAATCCACTGCCTCTGTTCTCATTCCCGAACGAGTCCTGGAATTCTCCAAGCATTGACCGCTTACCGTTACAGCTTTGGGCATGCAGGCAGATGTGCTTGGTACTGGAGTATTCTAGTCCCTTTGGGATGACTGGTTTGAAAATGTGGGTGCATATGTGACTCAACTCTAAGCAGATGTATGGGAAAGTCTGATGGGGGCTTTGAGGAAAAAAAAAAAAAAAAGGAAGTGTTTGCTTTTCTGAAGATGAGCTCCAAAAAGATAACATCCTGTTTTCTTTATTTTCTTCTTTTTTTATTTTTTTAATTTAAAAAAATTTTATTTGATTTATTTTTTAAATTTACATCTGAGCTAATTTGTATAGAGTGTAGAAATGATTTCAGGAGTAGATTCCTTAATGCCCCTCACCCATTTAGTGCATTCCCCCCCCCCACAACCCCTCCAGGACAACCCCCTCTCTTTGTTCTCCATATTTAAGTCTTTTATGTTTTTGCCCCCCTCCTTGCTTTTATATTATTTTTGCTTCCCTTCCCTTAAGTTCATCTGTTTTGTATCTTAAAGTCCTCATATGAGTGAAGTTATATATTTGTCTTTCTCTGACTGACGAATTTTGCTTAACAGAATACCCTCTAGTTCCATCCATGTAGTTGCAAATGGCAAGATTTCATTCTTTTTGATCGCTGAGTAGTATTCCAGTGTGTGTGTGTGTGTGTGTGTGTGTGTGTGTGTCCTCTTTATCGATTCCTCCATCGATGGACATTTGGGCTTTTTCCGTACTTTGGTTATTGTCAATAGCGCTGCTATAAACATTGGGGTGCATGTGCCCCTTTGAAACAGCACACCTGTATCCCTTGGATAAATACCTAGGAGTGCAATTGCTGGGTCATAGGGTAGCTCAATTTGTAATTTTTTGAGGACCCTCCATACTGTTTTCCAGAGTGACTGCCTCAGTTTGCATTCCCACCGGCAGTGCAAAAGAGATCCTCTTTCTCGGCATCCTCAGTCCTGTTTTCTTTATGAGGAGATTTCCACGTCTGTTCGTGGCATCTGGGATTTCTGGCGCCATCTTGGTCCTGGTTTAAAGAGGAAGCCATGCTGAGGATGGCAGAGTGGGAGATGAAGCCGACTCCCCACCACTAGAGCTTTGGGCTTTTTAAGAGAGATAATGAGACCCTTATTGTAGAAGCCTGACAAGTCAAAATGTTTGGTGTCCGCAGCTGAAAGCACTCGATGGATGCAACATCTTTGTAAAGGCTGTGCCCTTGCCTCCCTCTGCTATGTCTCTGTTAAAACAAACTCATTGTATTCGAGAAATTCGTTTTCTCCCCAAGAAGGCTGTGATCTTCATGAGGGCAGAGACTGGTTTTTTGTTTGTTTAGTTGTGCTTGTGTTTATTCTTCAATGCTCAGAACCTGGTGCAGTGGGTGATTATGAATATTTTTTAAACTAAATTTTGTACTTAATTAAAACTTGCAGTATTTGTAAGGCTAGCTCCTCAAAGACACTACGACAACGCTTTCTTCTTTGCTCTTAGAAGCATACAGAAGTGACTAAGACTCAGGACTGTCTCCAAGGGCTTTAAATCTAGTAGAAGAGGCAGACGTGTGTGTAACAAGGAATAATCCGCAGCTAACTGTGAAGACCGCTGTGATATCTTCTATCAAACAGAATTGAGTTTATCTGCGGTAACAGTTAGACTAATCACAGTGGCCTTAAAATTAGGGATTCATTTTTCTCGTATAATAAGATGTCCAGAGATGGCTGGGATCAGCTCAGCAGTTAAAAGAAATGAAGGGGAATGTTTTTGCAACCCCTTGGCTTTTTTTCTACCTTCTTCTGCCGCCATCATGTCCTAATGAAGGCCGAAAGCTCTGGAAGAGAGGCTGCCAGTCATGTATCTCCTTCTTTCCCAAAAGAAATGCCTGCCCAGAAATACGCCACAGAGGTCCACGCTTCGGTTATATGGCCCTGAGTTGGATCAAATGGCCATTCCTGCCTTCAGAAAGTCGAGTCAAAGGGAAAAGGAGCTACCCGTCATGCTGGGGTGATGTGGGGGATCCCGGCGCCACACAGCCACGTCCCCATGTCCCCATGTCCCCGCGGTGCTTTAGCTCTATGAGCTTATTTAGCTCCCAGAACCAACCTGGGCGGTGGACAACTTTATTGCTCTGTTTGCAGACAGAGAACCTGAGCCTCAGTGAAGTCCTGGAGCGTGCAGTGGGAGGGTGGAAGTCACCTCATCAAACGGGCGTCACGTGGGGTCTCAGGTAGGACCCGGCACTGACCGAAATGGCCTTCACCGTTGGCCTCTGCCTGAGGAAACACAACCTGACTTCCTCCATCTCCCAGCCCCTGGCTTCTCTTTTCTTAGAGCATTTACTTCAGAAAAGCTGTAACTGTAACACCTGTCTTTGTTCCTTTGCGATGTAAATCTTTTTAAAAGCCTCTTTGCCATTTTTTCACCCCAGAAATGTCTTTCTCAAGGACCGAGGAGCCATCCTTCTGCAATGTGTCCTCGAGGAAGAATGCACCCCAGGCCCCCGTCTCCGTGGGAGGGAAGGAGCCCAGCTCCAGTGGGAGTCTTGCTCTGAGCTCTAAACTCTCTTCTCCCGTGAAGACGTGGAAATATTCACGCGTCCTTTCGTGAAGGTAATTAGCGAACACAGGTGACCGCAGATCACCTCTCCATGCTCTTCTGGCAAACTCTTCCTTCCTCCTTTTACTGCGGTGCAACTGAGCGCTGACTGGGTTCTGGCTTCTCTACCTTATCTCAATCAACTCAGATAGTCTTCCTTGCCTGTGTAGCTTTGTCTGCGACGAAAAAAAATTCAACAGATTAAAACCATGTAGTGTAAGACAGGGCAGAATCAGGTCTCAGAACTCTGATTCACGCGTGGACCAGGTCAGGAGGTAAATTTAGAGATAAGATAACGAGAAACGGAGGTTGAATAGTGTCCCCCCAAAAGGCATGTCCAACTCCTCACCCTTGGTGCCTGTGAAGCTTATTTGGAAATAGGATCTTTGTAGGTTTAATTATGTGAAGCACCCCTGGATGAGATCATCTGGATGTAGAGTGGACGGTCCCCATATCCAATACTTGGTGTCCATTCAATCAGAGAGCGGAACCGAGACATGGAGACACGGAAAGAAGGCCTCGTGAAGAAGGAGGCGGAGACTGGAGGGACACAGCCACAAGTCAAGGGACCCCGGGGGCCCCCAGGGGCTGGAAAAGCTGAGGAAGGATTCCCTCCTAGAGTCTCTGGAGGGAGCTCAGTCCTGCAGACGCCTTGATTTCAGATTTCAGGCCTCTGGAATCAACTTCTTTTCTTTTTTAATTTTTTAATGTTTATTCATTTTTAAGAGAGAGACAGAGACAGCGTGAGCAGGGGAGGGTCAGAGAGAGAGGGAGATACAGAGTCTGAAACACGCTCCAGGCTCTGAGCTATCAGCACAGAGCCCGACGTGGGGCTCGAACCCACGACCGGTGACATGATGACCTGAGCTGAAGTCAGACGCTCAACCAACTGAGCCACCCAGGGGCCCCTAAGCCACCAAGTTTTGGATTATTTGTTGCAGACTCCTGGGAAACAAGCGCCCTGTCTAAAAACCTTAGGTTGTTACTCTGATAAAACATAACTGTGGATCCCCCACATGTGCTAAGAAGTATTCGAATTTGATGCCAAATATCCTTATTCAAAAACTTTTTAAATATTTATTTAATTTTCAGAGAGAGAGCTTGAGTGGGAGGGGGCAGAGAGAGAGCGGACGGAGGATCTGAAGCGGATCTGAGCTTGTCAGCAGCAAGGCCAACACGGGGCTCAAACTCACCAACCGCGAGGTCATGACCTGAGCCGAAGTTGGCCACCTGACCGACTGAGACCCCAGGGCGCCCCTAAGTATCCTTATTTTAAAATGTGGCCTGCAACTCACTTTTCCCTAGTATTTTGCAGATCAACACTGCATGAAGCAAAGTAGATTAGGAGCGGGTCTCGGGGGCAAATTCATCCTCCAGACAGCAGATTAAGGCTTCCCAGATTTGGGGGTGGTTTTGGATTTGCTGTGCAGTCACTTGTTCCGCATGAGTCAACTTTACGCTATTGAGTTCCGCCTGGCATGGCTGACAAATGTTGGTTCTGAACATTTTTTACACTCCTCTTCACTCGTGTCCAGAGAGACCATCTATTGCCACCCAGGACACAGACCCCTGCCTGTGTCCAGAGGCAGGAAGGATACACGGGAGTGACTGGCTCTAAGGCACAGCACACAAAGGACTCTCGCCCATTAAACGGTGTCCGTGCAATAGACGGCTATTTCCAACTTCTACCAATGTCTTAGCTTTGTGAGATTTTATTTACTTTTTAAGTTATTTATTTATTCTGAGAGAGAGAGAGAGCGTGTGTGAAAGAGCGAGCGAGCAGGGGAGGGGCAGAGAGAGAGGGAGAGAGAGGATCCCACGCAGGCTCCCTACTATCGGTGCAGAGCCCCACGCGGGGCTCAAACTAACGAACCACGAGACCGTGACCTGAGCTGAAATCAAGCTCAGATCGAAAGCTCAACCGACTGAGCTCCCCCAGGTGCCCCTTTGTAAGGTTTTATAAACCTCAGCTTTGATTTACGAGTTCAGGAAGGAAGGAAATAATAGAGAAATGTGGGTGGAACTCTGTCCTAATCGGAGGCCAGGCCCGCCCACTGCCATGTGGACATCGTACCACTAAGTTCATGAGAGTTTCCGTATAAACCGAGTCCGAGTCGCAGGGTCCACGCTAGATGATCACAGTCTGACTACATTTTAATATTTCATGTGCGTTGCAAAGCGCTGACTACACTCTCAGAAATGTGTTTCGCAATGTAACACAATGATCAAGTCTGACTTAAAGATACATTGATTTTTTTTTCTTTTCTAGAGGCAGGAATAAAGAAACTTCGTTCACCGCCACGTTCCTAATCTCTGCCAGCATGGTTACGTGCTTTCGTGGACAGAGCAGAAAAATCAGTGTTTTCCTGACGGCGGGCCTGAGTCCGAGGGACAGACAGGGCCTCTTTAACGGATGAGATCTGTGAATCAGCCCAGAGATGCAACCTCAGAAATCAGTGGGATTTTATTGCATCTGGAGTAAATCACAGGCATTTACTTTACATTGGAATCCATTTTGTTCTGTTCTATTTTCTAACAAATCTGCCATAGGGCAGATACCATACCTGTCCTAAAAACAGTGTCTGTTCACGCCCTTCAGAGGGCGGGGCACCTTACCTGGTGCTCAAACCTGCAGGCGGCCATGTAGTCTGTGACCCACGGATTTCAGAGGTCTTCCATATATTGCCCTTGACAAAGGCAAGGAGATGCACCAGCCTGATCCTGGACTCGGAGATTAGTGACACGCATCGTAGACAAACTACAGACCACACGTGGGTGGACTTTCTCATCTGCAAATGACAGGTGGGACATCACCAGGTAAGACAGAGGACTATGCTTGGCCAGAACGCAAAGCGACTTCGGGTGGTGACAGTCTTAACCTTGTGGGGACTTATTCGCCACTGCAGCCTCCCTGAGCCTTCTTGTGACATGGAGACATAGGCTTTTTTGGTGACAGCATCTTTTTAACACTTTCTGATCTCTTGTTTTACAAATGGAGATGCGATTCACCTTGGACTCCAGCAGTCTGACAGTGTAGCTAGAATTTTATAAATATGTTCATCATTACTGTATTTATTCTTATGGAAAGTCATAGCAATTTTTCCATTTGGAATTCAATAGACGGTCTCTTTTTAAATAAATAAATGGAAGTACAATAACGTTTCAACTTACAGGCAAATACTAAGACGTAGACTAAGTGGACCTCGGGCGTGGCCGTATGGGAAGGTGGTACTTAAAACAGTGATGCTCATGGGCTGCACGTGGGTCCCTCCAGCCCCTCTCTGGTCTCAAGCTCAGACCCTTCTAATATCTATTTACCTTTTCTTCCTGACTGAAAGCGTCCTCACTGTTTGGGAGTGAGGGCAACTGATACACAAGTAACATCTGCAGGCACCTTGCAGGGAGGCACCGTATGACTCAGTTTGGGCCAATAAGCTGGGAATAAATGCGAAGTCGTTGGATGGGGCATCCAAGAAAAGTGAAGGAAAAAAGCCAACTCAGATGGCAGACGTCCTTTTGCTTTTCTTACCTTCCCCCTTGTCCTGTTCGGAACACTGGAGTGATGGCTGGTATACAGAAGCCGTTTTGTGATATTGAGGTGATCTGGATAATCCAAGCCAGGGATACAGGTGGCTGAAAACAGAGAGAAGGACAGGGTGCGTGTGGCTATTGGTGGCAATGAGATGCCACCTACCACCTACCTCTGGCCTTCAGGATACGTGAGTGGAAAATAAACTCCTGTTTTGAAGGAAAATTCCTAACTGGCAAACCACCTATGCCTGCAAACTTCCTTAGTTCCTACAAATAGGTCACCCGCACTCCTTACCCCATTATTCTACTCGCTTCACTCATTCAGCCTCCCAAGTCCGCATCCTTATTGAGTAAATAAAGAACAACTTTTATTTCTCTATCTTTGTTCCACATCTCAGTGGGACAATATTCTTTTTTTTTAATTTATTAATGTTTATTTATTTTTGAGAGAGAGGTGGGGAGGGGCAGGGAGAGAGGGAGACACAGAATCCAAAGCAGCTCCAGGCTCTGAGCTGTCAGCACAGAGCCCGACGCGGGGCTCGAACCCACGCACCACGCGATCGTGACCTGAGCCGAAGTCAGATGCTTAACCCACTGAGTCAGCCAGGTGCCCTGGGGCATTATTCTTTGTACTCAAGAAATCTATGGTTGTCATTTCCCTTGGTGGATCCAGTTCCTAAATTAAAGGGACCCATGGTTTATAAAGGACCGGCGCCTGGGTGGCTCAGTCGGTTGAGCTGTTGAGCGTCTGACGTCGGCTCAGGTCACGATCTCGTGGTGCGTGGGTTCGAGCCCCGCGTCGGGCTCTGTGCTGACAGCTCAGAGCCTGGAGCTTCTTCGGATTCTGTGTCTCCCTCTCTCTCTCTCTGCACTTTACCCGCTCGTATGCTCTGTCTCTGTCTCTCAAAAGTAAATTAATAAATGTTAAAAAGTTTTAAAGAAAAACTGAAGGGCCAGCTCCTCTAGGAGTCCCATCCTGCCTCCTCACAGGTCCCGGGCGAAGCTCTTCTCTCTCACAGAAGCACCTCTGCTTGCTCCCAGTCACTGGAGAGCACGTAGGGGCATTCTGCATCTCTGAGCATCTACAAACAGCCAGAGACATGTTCTTTTGATAGGAAGGTGACCGTGTTAAAATCAAAGTGCACAAATCCTTAACCAAATTGCAAGCAGTTTTTAAACCATGTGTGTGTAACATGGTCCACTTTAAGTCAGGTCCTCGAGAAAGCCCAAGAAATCACAGAAATTGAAGGGTCACTCGTATCCAAACCCATTTTAAATTCGCAGCGTTCTGGAGCCGTGGAGGTTAGAGGCAGTGATGGGATTTTCACAGGCCCGTGATGAAAAGCTTCGCATGACAGAGAATCACAGGTGGATTGGAAAGCCTAGACATGGTTACAAATAGCACTGGGTAAGTATCAGCTTCCTCTAATGGCTTTTGAAATGGCACATCAATTCTATTTTCTTTTTTACTGCTTTCATAAATATATTAAGGCAAAAACATTTCACACCCAACCCTTAAAAAAGCTTTTAGCTTAATCAAAGTCAGCTCTTAAAAAACAGACCTTTGAAGCACGAGCCAGAATTCTTTTCAGAATATTAAAATGATTAAAAATTGTAAGACCGTCATTCTGATCCCATTCAAACACGATTTCTCCAAGGGCGAGATAATTCTCAGGGATAAATGTCAATCGACAAAATGATAGGCAAATGCAAATCGAGTTTTCCCCTCTTACAAAATGTTTCTTCCTTACTTGACCTGAGAGTGACAGAAACGCAGTGAAATCCCCCACTCACGTCTTCGTCAGATGTTGAGACGGCCGCCAGAGCCGATGTGCCTGGAGGGAGGACATCCCTATGCAGGGTACTTGGTGAAAACGCTCTAGCAAGGTGACAAACAGGACGCACATTGAAAACGACAGGTAGTAAACAAAAGAGCCATCAGGTGCCAAGGAAAGCAATGTGAGTGGTGGCGGGGAGTATAATGCAATAGGGAGCGGTGGAGACTGTGGTCCGAGGCGGGGATCAGAAGGGGCTGAGCTCCACCTTAGAAGACCTTCAGTCTGCACAGGGGATGACAGTCCTTCCTTTTAGGGAGTTGTCTGCACAACAACGAGAAAGCCACTTCTGTGACCCACATCCCTGCCGTGTGTCTGCATGGAACTTGGTGACCCCAGTCCCTTGGGACCAGTGAATAAAGAAAGAGTTCCAGGGCCATGGAAGACCTGGCTCGTGAGAATAAAAAGGAGACGAGATGGGGGTCCCATGTTCCCATTTGCCCTCCTTCTCGGGACACAGCGTAAGAGCCGGGGCGGGGCTGTGCCAAAGCCAACGACAGCGGACGTCACTAACCCCGTGTTCCAACTGTCAGCAGCACACACTCCCATCACACTCAGTCATGACCCATCTTTCTGTACAGGAATAATTTCTCTTACTTCTCCTCCTTCCTGCCCATCAATAAATGTGCATCCCAAGTAACGAAGGCCAATTCCTGCTGCTTGGCTGTTGGGTAGACAAGTCTCTTAAATTGGGTTTTGCTCTATAAATAAATTTTAAAAAACACAGTATTTGCAAGTTTGAGTGATTCCAATTACAAATGACCAAGTCTAACTCGCAATGGCTTAATCATCACGACGCCATTTCCCTGAGGTCACAGGAAGCCCCTCGTAAGAAAGGCTTCAGACTAATTGTTCCCGGGGCTTGATACTGTCCTCAAGGGCTGAGTCCTCCCTGCCTGCCTGGTCTCCACTCTCGGTGACGCCGTGCCCTCGAGCTGGCTGCAGAAGGCTGGGGCAGGTCTCACTCAGACCTAACGTTTCGTTCCAGGCTTCACTCCTGTCCCTGCTTTTCTGAGCATTTTCTGTCATCTCCCGAACTGAATCCCGGGCAAAATTCATGAATCAATGAAGAGAAATACTGTCTGTGTCTGTTGATCGGCCTCTCCTCATTTTCCGTGCTCCCGGCTCCTGGCGATCATCATTCTACTTCTTGCTTCTGTGAGTCTGGTTCTTTACTAAACCTCATGTAAGTGGCTTCATGCCATATTTTCCTTCTGTGAAGGGGCTTCTTCACTGTGACTCAAGGCTCATCCATATCGTCATATACACGTGTCACAGGACAGCCTCCTTTCCTAAGGCTGAATGATATTTCATTGTGTGTTTATACCGCAGGTCCCGTATCCACATGCGTGCGGGCATTGACTTTGTTTCCCCGACTGGGCTTTGCTGAGAGCACTTGGCCATGTACCTGTCTCTCCGAGACCCTGATTGGGCCGAGCACGAGGAGTCCGTCCTGGGGGTCTGCCCTGCAACGTTGTGCCTCAGGGAGCCATGCGGTGTGTGACGCGCACTCAAAACTCTGTCAAGAGGATCTCGTGTTAGTGCGCTTTCCACAACAGAGGGGGAAACAGAAATGTCGTTTTTAAGAATCTATAAAAGAGTCACGTTGAATCTATTCGTGGTCCTCAAAGAGCAGCCCTGTTCTTTTCCTCTGACTTCCAGCACCTGTCTGAGAAGTCCCAGCGCCTCAGCTCGCCCAGGCGGTCGAACTCGGCCAGGCGCCTTCCACGAGCTCTGAGGACGGGACAGAATGAGAGATCGTCAGTCGCGTGTATTAAATGCAGCCAAGTGACAGGTGACCCGCTGAGGACCTTGCTCCATCCCCTCAACCGTCTCGCCAGGCGGTTAGACTGGGATCTTTTTATGGATGAGGAAACTGAGCATTAAAGAGGTTTGGTGACTCGCCAGGGCCACGCAGTGGGTGGCAGGGACCGGGTGGGGACAGGGCCCCCTGTGCGACTCCAGTCTCTGTTTTCAGCACCCAGTTATGGAGATGGAGGTACCCGGTCCAGGTGAGACCAGCAGCAAGCATCGTGCAAGGGTGTGAGTGACCTTCAGAGAGAGAAGCTGCGTGTTTTGCTTAGTGTCACTTTGAGGGACTTTGGGGACATTGCTCCATATCCTTGAATTCCGTGTTGGCTTGAAGCCGTCGTGAAAGCCCGCAGCTGAAAGGCTTTGTCAGCAGCTCACTAAGGCGCCCTTGTGGACTCAGGTGCACGTGACCAGCTGCCCTTGCACGACCCCGTGGACCCCAAGAATGTGCTGGTGACAATTTCTTGTACCATGAAATCAGAGTGGGCATTTCACCTGCTGTGTGTATCTGTTACCATCACAAAACTGAAATTGCTCTAAATCATCTACAGAGAAGGGCAGAGAGGTGCCCTAGACATTAAACGGTCTGTTTATTTAACAGCGGCAGGACCACAGACTCCTCACATCCAGACGGCGAATGTTTGTTGTGGGAGGCGATGTTTGTCGCAGGAAAATATGTTGGCTGTTCGGCCGCAAGCTGCTCTCGGTGGAAGACTATTTAACCTCCCACCTCATGATCATGAACCTGCTGTCCTGAGCTTATCCTGCAGCCTCAAACCTGTAGAAGGGACCCAGCTTCACCTACCTGTCGTGAAGCCAAAGGACTCCTTGTCTGGACTTGACATTGGACAGTAGTGCACTCATTTCCAAAAGAGCAAAACAACGCGCACTCCCCCCGCTATCCTCTTACACGGAGAAGACAGCACAGTCTTCTATCTGCTTCTATCTGCGAGTTCTCATCAGCCACAGCTGCCCACCGGGGACTTGTGATCACAGGGTACCCGTAATAGAAGGAAGGAAACTTCCCAACTTGAGCCACGGCCAGCGTGGCCAAGAGCAATGGCCTCGGAGAGCCGTTTGCACCAAGCATCGTACCAGGAATTATAAAGCCAGAGAGACCCAGGGATTTACTGCAAATGATTTTTTAACCGGAGGGAAACTGAATACCCTGTTACGGTCCCCTCACTCTGGTTCCGTGGATGCCACGAGAACTGAAGAAGCCACTGAGGCATCTGTGTCCACACGGGCTTATTCTTTAAATGATCTTTCTGTAGGGGCGCCCGGGGGGCTCTGCTGGTTAAGCGTTTGACTTCGGCTCAGGTGATGATCTCGCAGTTTGTGGGTTCGAGCCCCACGTCGGGCTCTGTGCTGACAGCTCAGAGCCTGGAGCCTGATTCAGATTCTGTGTCTCCCTCTCTCTCTGCCCCTCCCCCGCTTGTGCTCTGTCTCTCAGAAATAATAAATAAACATTAAAAAAAATCAGACGATCCTTCTGTAACTCGCACTGCCTTGTGCCTGGTCTGGGGGGGGGGGGCGCCCTGGTGCTCCTTCTCTGGGGTCACCAGGAAAAGACGGGGCAGGTGGCTGTTTACGAACACTGCATCTGGCCGAAGTGACGGCAGGGTTCAAAAGAATCTCACAAAAGGGTTCTTGAGAAGCCATTTTCTCTCACCCAAGCTATTTCTGTGATGCCGAGGGCTTAATTATCTTTTTTTTTTTTTTTCAAGAAAAATCAGAAAGTTGAAAGAGCTGCTTAAAAGGAGCTGTGTGCACTGGCTGGGTTGGTCGTGAGGTTGCTTCTGCAGTCCAGGCTCCCTGACCCCTTTTTCTCCAACCCTGAGGGACAACGGTGTTTTTCAGAGATGGTGACTGATAACATATAAAGAGGTTCTTTTCAACTACTCGATAAGCAGGTGGCACTTTACGCTGTTGCCAAAGATGCAATTCCGTGGGCGAGCCCCGGTGCAAAACTCATTTTAATGAAATGCTTTTTGAAAATCAAAACTGGGGAAAAAAAAAAAAACGTGATCGGTATTGCGGTCCAACAGCAGCCCGTGAGTGTTGCTAAACCATCGTTACGTTTTTTTAAAACTAAACTTTAAACAGCTTTGTGTGAACGAAATGAATAAAAATTATTAGGATTTAGATGGGCCAGGGCACCTGAGTTAAAAACGCTCACGTTTTATGAATCAATACATTTTGCATAAGAATTAATTTTACCAGCTCGAGCCAACATAACTCAGTTATTTTACATAATCATGGGGAAGAGTTGGGCTACGACGATTTAATGCTAGTTTGCAGAACCGTAATTTTGCAGAGGCTCAGATGAGCCAAGTTCACTCTACTGTTTGCTTAACTTCTCAGTCACCGACTATCTCTGGGAACAGCGTCCACACATCAGTGGCTCACATGCACTGAGTACCACCGGTTCCCAGTTCATAATCCCACCGTGTCCACTAGGACACTTCAAGGCGGCGGGGATGGGCAGCAGCCAGGACATGCTGGGGACGAGCCCCCGTCTGTAACTTTCCTCTGCTGAGCTGAGCCCCAGGGTACACAGCTTCTCTTGCTGAGATCCCTGAAGACGACGAGATCATACAATTTTGGATTAGGATCTTCCATGATTCTCGATCCCCACAGTGAATGTGATTCCACAGACGCAAACCGAGGGAGAAATAAATTAACGACACAGGGGTGACGTAGGCGGCAAAGGAGCCCCAGAGAAGAAATTCTGTTTCTCTAACAGTAATGAGCCAGGACTCAGCCTGTGTCCATCAGACGGGGAAACCTCGCTGCCCGTCTAGTATGCACCCCTGCTTCCATTTTTATGGACAGGTAGTGGAGTCCTTCTATGAAAAACCAGAAAGTTTGTAGAAAAGGAATGTGGATTTTAGGAGTTCCTTTATTGAGAATGAAGCAAAGATGGCCCAGCCGTTCGGCTCCTGGGCACACGCACAGGCAGCGAAAGCAGGGGCGCAGGCAAAAACTTGGACCTGCCTTGTCATCAAGGGAATGTCTGTGCCCCCTGCAAAGCCGCGTGTCTACGGGGCAACCCCTCGACGTGAAAGTGTCAGGAGGTGGGGACCTTGGGGGTGACTGAGACCGCATGAAGTCATGGGGGCTCGTCCCTGTGGAGTCGCAAGAGCTGGCTTCCTCCTTGCACTCTGCCCTGCAAAGGTGCACCAGGAAGTCAGGGGCCTGCAATCCGGAAAAGAGCGCCCCCCGCCAAGAGCCAGAGCAGGCTGGCGCCCTGGTCTCAGACTTCCAGCCTCCACTGAGTCAGGGAAGCCTCACATGGCACCGCCATCACTCAGCACCCATCCTTGGCTCCCTCTTGGCGCTGTGCATCCTATGGGCTCGGACGAATGCCTCCCGCTACGTGCGACACAGAGCAGTCTCCCTGCCTCCTCTTTGTAGCTTTATTGTGTCATTAGAGGAGACAGAACTACCCCCCCACCCCCGAAGCTGTTATGTTTCCAGCACTTCTTGGCTAGACTTACAGTCAGGGGGAAAATCCCATTTTGCACTAGAAATCTCACTTGGCTTGAGAAAATTAAGAGCCCCCGGTGCGAGAGATCTGAGTGGAAGGAAGCGTTGCAGGAATTATGTGTGCGTTTAACTTTCTCCCTCCCCGAAGATCCCGCCGTGGAGTGCAGCTCGGGTTGATGAAGAAGGACTCGCTGAAGAGCCGGCCACAAAGGTGCTTACCATCGCACCGTTCATCCTATTATTACGAGACCTGACGGCACGGGCGGCTGCGTCTGAAGTCAAGCCTGCTTCTGGAGGGAGGCTGGGGAAGAATAAACATCCTTCCCCAGCACGGCTTTGCCGAAATGCTTTCTGAACTGAAAGAACCTAATTAGGCGTCCCGTTGTCCGCTGGGCGCGATTGCCATCGTTTTCATACAAGAACACGTAGGGAGAGCGGCTGGCTGATGGCTGATACCCGAGATTGCCAGTACGCTTGCGGGTCAGGGTTTTGAGAGGTTTTCTGCAGGAAAAAGAGACATTCTGTCTTTCGGGTGTGGGCAGAATCCCTCAGTTCTTCACACCTGAGATGAACTACGAATTCAGAGACAGAATACGATGAAGGCCAAGGGGCCTAATTCATTGTGTTCGGCGTTAACTCTGCAGCGTCCGGTTTGCTGTTAGAAACTTCGATTTCTTCTGGTTGAGTGAAAAACAGGGAGGTTTCCTGAATTGGCTTCATTATTTCTGACTTTCTCTCTCCCCTTCCAAAGTAACTGGTGAGGTTCTTGTGAATTTGGTAAATGCTATGGTCTTGTCAGAAGCCCCCAGGACAGTGCCAGGAGATGCCGTGTTCAAGGTGGACCCTCCACAGTGGGCCCCGGCTGCTGCCTGGCGCTCCGCCTCATTGCAGGAGGGATTCGGAGCAGAGCCGGCAGGAATGTTCCAGACTCCAGCACTCCTGGGAAGGCCAGGAGCATCTGAAAGGTTGAGAAAACTGATCAGCATCTCAGCTACAATTCAGACTAATTGGATTTCCTATAACTGATGTTAAGTATCATCAAATAGGTTTGCTCTTTCACGTCATGAAAGGGAGGGCAATGGAAATAATTAGGTTTTTCTACAATTCTCCAAAGTTTAATTAATTTGAAACTGTCATAAGAGCTCCTTTGTTCACAAAAGTTGTGATTAAAAACACATATTTCAGAGAGAGTACATCTTCCTAAATTAATTATGCATAAGTACAATAAGCTTATAAAATATATATTTCAGTGTTAACTTTAAATATTAAAAGCATACCCGCCTTTTCTTTTTCTTTCCTTCCTTTCCTTCTTTCTTTCTTCCTTTCTTTTTTCTTTCTTCCTTCCCTTTCTTTCTCTCTCTCCCTTTCTCTTTCTTTCTTTCTTTCTTTCTTTCCTTCTTTCTTTCTTTCTTTCTCTCTCTCTCTCTTTCTCTTGTTCTTTCCTTCTTTCTCTTCCTTCCTTTCTTCCTTTTTTCTTTCTTTCTTTCTCCCTTTTTTTTAAACCATGATCAAGAAAGTTTAATCGAGCAGTACTGGAAGGCAACCTTCATACCCTTTAGGGACCAGCCTCACTCCCATGAGATGAATGACCAAACAAACAGTAGAACCACAGGCCAAATCCATCCATCCACACTCCCACTGTACAGACAGGATAACTGAGGCTCGGATGTTGGCACCTTGTCAAGGAGACAAATCTCTCCGTATAAACACATATACACTTTGATAAGTATTTGCCTATAACATGTCATATTTCACGAGCTACTCAGCCATGTGCTTTAGGGCTACAGCATATGTCTAGGAGTTTTGTGTGTTCGTTTACATCAGTATTTGTAGCTGTTCTACTCATTTTGTTTCTTCAAGGTATTCCATGAAGATTTGTAAGAGTTTATTGGGTCCCCACTGTTCCTAATGAACACTCAGGCTATTTTGAGCTCTTCTCTTCAGTACACTATGTCGCAGTGGGCATTCTTGGAAATCTATGTATGTGCATGTTTCTTGAGATATTAGAACAAGTTGAATTGTAGGACCAGAGGACGCACCCATTCTAAATGTTCATAGATACGTGAAGAGCCTTGCACTGGGCCCGTGAAAGTTCAAGTTCATCCCTTACCAGAGCCACCAACAATTTCCTCCCATGTCTCACTGCTGGCCAGAATTGGTATTACCAGATTACCTCCCACCCATGATTTTTTAAAATGATTTAATGTTTATGTATTTTTGAGAAAGAGAGACAGAGCACGAGCAGGGGAGGGGGAGAGAGAGAGGGAGACACAGAATCTGAATCAGGTTCCAGGCTCTGAGCTGTCAGCTCAGAGCCCGACGCGGGGCTTGAACTCAAGAACCTTGAGATCGTGACCTGAGCCGAAGTCAGATGCTCAACCACCTGAGCCATCCAGGCGCCCCTCTTTACATGCATGATTTTAATTTGCTTTTTGTTGAATGCAAATGATTTTTAAAAGCCTATGTGTAAGTTTCTAGGTTTTTTGCATTTCTCTTTTAGTTGTCTCTACGTTCTTCCTGCCTGTCTTCACTTCTCTTCGGGCTCCGTGCTAGCTAACAGCACTGTGACGGGAGACTGCACAGCTGACCGGCTTTGCAGAAGCACCGAGGAGACCTCGAATGCCCCCTGCAGGTACTAAGCACGAGCACTCACTCCGTGTGAGCACATCGCAGATGTGTGTGTGTTCAACCCTACAGCAGCCGTGTGGGACACAGCCATTGTCTTCTTACCATGGATGAACACACAGAAACCCAGAGAAGTCAGTACTTGAGTAGGGTCCCCGAGTTGGGGACAGCAGGGGCCAGATGACAAGACTAGCTGTGTTTAGTGCCCCGGGTGTGCTAGCTGAGACCAGGAGAGTCGGGGTGGCCAGGGGCAAGGAATCCCGTAATTCCACAGAGCCGAGGGCTCAGGAGGCTGACATGCTCCCATCAGGTCACTTACAGTAACCCAACCCACTCATGTTTCACCCCCCACTCAACGGTCTGCATGCAACCCCAGCAGGTAACGGGCTAAAAGGAATTCAGAAAGTAGCTTGATCGCTTGCAAGCCGTGTGACCCTGAACACATCTCTCGCCTCTCTGAGCTTGTTCGTGCATGGGTCAAATGAAAAGACTATCTAAACTTACTGATTCTGCGTGTTTGTGCAGATTTCCAAACAGAAAAAAGAAAATCATGATACGAAACACTTAACACAGCCTAACTAGCACACACACACACTCAGTGCTCGTAATACACAACACAGTACTTACACAGCCACGGCGGCCGCCAAGATGTTTGTGGAGCCTGCAGGGCTGTATGCAGAAGGTCAGGCCTGACTCTTGATTGATGAGAGAATGGAGGTTAGAAAGAAATGATCCAAACACCCAGATGTCACAAAATAGAATGTGTCATTTCTGATCCATTTCAGCCTGAGCACCCAAATGTTATAAAACACGAAGGCTCATTTTTATTCTTTGCCTCCATGAAGCCCGCTTCAGCCTTTCCTTAACGCAGCAGACAGGCTACCCCATGAAAGGCACCCAGCCTGCCTCACTCGGAGGACACCCCATGCCGTCCACCTCTGAAGCCCTGGTCACGAAGGAGCCGTGATCCCAGGAAATTGTGTGGTTCCCACCCCCCCTCCCACAACAGAACTTACAAATCGCTTTCCACCCCTTTGTTTCCAAAACTGGAAGAATTTCATGAAGAAAGGTTTGCAAGAAGCCATTTGCCAAGTAGCAAACGCCTCGATTATTCCATGGGCACGACCCTCCATCCTTCTGTCTCCCGGCTCTCCCTGAGTGGGGGCCACCGCCTTTCTCTGTTTCATGAGTCTGTGTGTGTGTGTGTGTGTGTGTGTGTGTGTGTGTGTTTGTAAAGACACAGAAAACATTCTGTGCAAGTCCAGAAACTCATCTGGAGAGTGAAATTTGGAGGCAGGAAGACAGATAAACTGGTAAAAAAAAAAAAAAAAGCAAGGACTTTAAATTCTTTTTTAAAATGTTTATTTATTTTGGGGGGGCGACGAGAGGGGGTCAGAGAATCTGAAGTGGGCTCCACACTGACAGCAGGGAGCCCAACGCGGAGCTCGAACTCACAAACCGTGAGATCATGACCTGAGCCAAAGTCAGACAGTTAACCAGCTGAGCCACCCAGGTGCCGGTAAATTCTTATTTACTTTATATATTTCCATATTTTTCTTTCACAAAGCTGTACTATTTGCTTTGTCCAAACAGAAAAAAAAAATAGGTTTTGAAAACAATAATCGTGTGTCCTATTAAGGCCCAGAATATTTCTGTGTCATTATTATTAACACCGTGAACCTAGAAAGACAGACGCAAATAACAGAAGTAGCTGCATTTAGGGTTAGAACCACGAGAACTAATGCATCATAAACATCTCTGAAACTTTGTTTCCACAAAGATGACTGGCCTGAATGCTTACGCCTCCTGTTTATTTTGTTTATTCTGCGCTCTTCTATGTTACAAATACTATACTGCTCGTATAGTTAAAGGAAGTGGCTTTTAAGTTTATTTATTTATTTGTGAGAGAGAGAGAGAGTGTGAGCGGGGTAAGGGCAGAGAGTGAGAAAGAGGCAGAGAGACACAGAGAGAGAGAATCCCAAGCAGGCTCCCGCACTGTCCGCGCAGAGCCAGACGCAGGGCTCCATCTCATGAGCGGGGAGATCGTGACCTGAAATCACGAGTCAGACGCTCCACCAACGGACCCACCCACGCGCCCCAAAGAAAGCATTTTAACAAATGAAAATAACACTGCATGTCCCAGGCCAATGGCCAAAGCAGTCTCTCTGCCTGGCTTTTAGCACCACACGCTTTGAAACACGGGCACCCACACTGGGGTCCCTGGGCAGGTGCTGGCTTGAAACAGTGAATGACGTGCCATCTCGAGGCACCTGTGAGTGTCACTGATGCACACGGTGCTGCCACTGATACTGGGCAGAAGCAGCCCCAGCTTCGGGCTGCAGGGAGGGGAAGGCTCGCACGGGTGTGCCCCCCCTTTACTTTGGGTCGCAACTTACCTAAGAACCATTTGCAGGAAATAAAAACTCCTTGGAAGTCGTTCAGAAAAGAAAGAACGAGAAGTGCATAAATATGAGCAATTATTGGAAAAAATAAGACAAGGTGTGTGGACTTCAAGCATGAAATGACGCGAAGCCTTTTCAAACGTCTCCCGCCCTGCTCTGAGGAAGGGTGTCTGACGGCGGCCTTCACGGCCCAGCATCCATCTCCATTAATTTTCCATTTAGTGGGATCTACTGGCTCCACGGCGGGCTTTTTGTTGTTGTTGTTCTGTTTATTCTTTCGCTAAACTGCAGAGATAAAAGGGATTTTAGTTCAAAGCAGTATGAAGTCATTCTCTAACAAGCAGTGCATCTGAGTGGCGTGTTCAGACACCCACTATGACAATGCACAGAAACGGTAACCGACACCTCCTTGTTTCTTTTCAAATCTCCAGAACTCAGCCTCTTTGGGCCCATTAACTTTTGTGATCATATCGAGGGATTTCTGCATGTATAGAAAAACACAGTCGCAAGGCTGTCCAAACGTAGAGCCTGTAAAGGAAGCCAAACATGGATAGCTTTGCTCACGGGACTCTGGAAAAGTTGATGCAGTGAAGTTGAGTTCAGCCAGAATTTTAAGTCTGAACAGTCCAGTCCGGCTCACACGCCTGTCCCTGTGTTTTGTGGGGGCTGTCTGCAGGCACCCCAGCACCGCATCCAGTCAGCATGGCTGGGGGAGAAGATCGGGGGCGGAGGGGAGGGCTCGGGCCAGCTTTGCCACAGACGCACCGGCCTCCCCATCCATCCCACGGGACAGAAGCAGGGAGGCCACGCTTGCCGAGCTGGAAGACACAGGGACTTTCTTTTTTCTGAACTTTGTTAAACTAGAATGTGAGTCCTATAGATGCCATGTGCCTGGGGCCTCACAATTTGGTTTAAAATGAAATGAGTGTGTGCCCGGGGTCAGTCCCATACACTTTCGGAGGAGCAGGGAGAGGAGGGGCTTCGGTGAGGGACCACCGGGCGCTCCATACCGGCCGTGGTGTCTGTGCACAGGGAACGCACCCCACTGATCCCCTGCTTACTTACTGATATTTCCACAGTAACCATCTCCCCTTGCTAGGGCTGGTGCGACGTGAGCTGTCCTCAGCCCCGGCCTGTCCCTTACAGGCCCCATTGATGGCACTGTCTGCGGGATCACGATCTCATTGGCATAGCTGAGCAGTCTGTGAGGTTTGTTTGAACACCTGTGTCGTTACGGCCACCTGTAAATCCCCCATTTCACAGACAAGCCGCCCTCAGGTCCAAGTCCTTGACATGTAAACAGTAGTGACATATGCAGAGCTCATGGCCCAGCCCACGGTAAGCATGTGCACGTAGCGTGTTCAGAAGGGGGAGTCAGGGGAGAGCCTGACTGGGAGAAGCTTAGAAATAACCTGATTTGGGGCACCTGGGAGGCTCAGTCGGTTAAGCATCTGACTTCGGCTCAGGTCATGTTCTCACGGTTCATGAGTTCAAGCCCTGAATTGGACTCTGTGCTGACAGTCCGGAGCCTGGAGCCTGCTTCTGATTCTTATCTCCCTCTCTCTCTGTCCCACCCCTGCTTATGCTGTCTCTCTTTCTCAGAAATAAATAAAAAGAAAAAAAAAAAGAACCTGATTTCCTTAAGCCTTCACATGAGCCTGGGGCCATCTTGCTTCCACCCTTTGTCACTGAGATCTTACATAGAGGCCACTTGCAAAAGCCACAGAATGGAGACCCATGGCCTTCAGGAAAGATGTGTATCATTTGAGTCAAGCACATTTTTTTTACTTTTTATTACAGAAAACTTCGTTTATATTCAGCCTAGGGAAAATAGCACAGCAACCACCAAAGCACCATTTGTCATTAATAATTATCAACTGCCAGCCAATCTCCTCGTAGCATTTCTTTTTTTTAATGTTTATTTATTTATTTTGAGAGTGAGAGAGAGAGCAGGGGAGGGGCAGAGAGGGAGAGAGAGAATCCCACGCAGGCTCCGTGCTGTCAGCCCAGAGCCCCATGCGGGGCTGGGACTCACGAACTGTGAGATCATGACCTGAGCTCAAGTCAAGAGTGGGCTACTTAACTGACTGAGCCACCCAGGCGCCCCTCCTCATAGCATTTCTTAACATGTATAGTCGACAAATGTTTAATTTAGAAACAAGAAGGCACCGTTAGCAATCACTGGATTCACCCGACAGCCCCACGCGTTTCTATCACCCGTGTGGTTATCAAAGTCATGTCCTCAAGGTCCGTCCATGTCATTGCAAATTGAGTTTCAAAGCTTCAAACTTCAAAACTGGAGACATTGGAAACGATTGCTAGCCTTGTGAAGCCTATTAAAACTGGCTTCCAGATGTGGAGGAGGAAAGAAAATGTGCCGGAGCCGGGGCCAGCACACGTGCACTCTGCTTCACAGGAAGGAGACTGACACTCCTCCCCAGGGCCCCCCGGATGCACCCAGACATGGGGAGAGGCAGGGACTCTCAGGGGGGAGGGCTGCCCTGAGCAGAGCACAGGGGACAGGACTCACACAGGCGCCGTTCCAACATGGCCAGTTTGAATAAGGGGTTCACTTTCCAGACCCACGGGATCGCTAAGGCGACAGCCACCAAGGGCCCCGAGAAGGCAGTCGTCTGCTCTGTACCCGCATGTACAGTCTCGGGGCTTACTAATTCCACCTCCCTAGCGACCTCTGCGGTCCATCCTTCCTTAATCTCCATGCCGGCGTTTCTGGGATTAATTCAAGACACAGCCTTCTCTTCCTCATCTGCTGCAACAGCCTCCTGCCTTACCTCCTGCTTACTTTCTGGAACATTCCAATCTTTTCTCCAAGTGCAGGGTTAAAATACACATTTCCCTGTGTTATGCCTTCTATTTTTGTTTCCTGTTACTACTTTGCTTCTTCATTTTTCCCAACTTTACTGAGATGTGACTGACAAAAATCGTGTATACTTCAGGTGTGCACCTTGATGATTTGATATATGTATACGTTGTGATATGACTCACAATCAAGTTAAGGAACACATCCACGATCTCACATAGTCCCCACTTACCACATGTCCCCATTTACCCTTCCCCCTAACCCCTGGTAACCACCATTCCACTCTCTGCTTCCACAGGATCCCACAGGTAAGTGAGATCTTTCTGTGTTTGTCTTTCTGTGCCTGGCCGCCGATTTCGGTTAGCATGATGCCCTCCAGGCCCATCCATGTTGTCGCAAATGATAAGTATTTCCTTCCTTTTTTGGCTGAATCAAACTCTATTAGATGATTGATAGATAGATAGATATGGATAAATATATATGGGTAGATAATAGTTTGTCTAGTAGACAGACAGAGAGATTGACAGAAAGATAGATAGCTATGGCTGGATGGATAGATAGATAGATAGATAGATAGGCAGATAGATAGATAGATAGATAGATAGATAGGCAGATAGATGGATAAATAGATGAATAGATAGATAGACAGACAGACAGACAGATGGATGGATAGAGAGCTGGATGGATGGATAGACAGACAGATGATAGACAGATCTTCGGTGGCTTCTTCCAGCCTAGGATTAGTATGTGGCTAAAAGTGCCAATTAGCTCCGCAGGTTCATTAGAGGAGTCATTGTCACCACTACACTGGATTGCCTGCTTTGTCTCCTCTGCACATGGTGCCCGTCTGACTACACACATGGCTCTTCTCTTCACCACATGCCTCGTCTATGCTGAGAAGTCACCACCTGGGGCTCCTAACCTAACTCTGGGATAGCGAGGCCCCTTTGCCGCGTGCCTTCACATCGTCCTTACAGAATGCACACCACATCTTCTTCTGTGATCTGTGTCACTGTGTGTCTTCCTGCAGGGGCTGAGCTCTGTGAAGGTGGAGTCGGCCGCCCTGCTCACCACCGCATGCCCCACCGATACCTGCCGCACAGCTCACGCCCCAACGGCGTCATCCAGCGACTGGGTCGATACAAGATCCCAGATCCATCCCTCTGCACTGCATCTCCCCTCTGGTCAGTTGGATAACTATTTCTGGATTTTTCACTTGTGCTATATCATTTCCAGGTGTGACCCTAAAATGGATATATGATTGCATTTTCTAAGTTCAGCCACATGGTGACTTCAAAGGATTTGAAGAATATGTTCAAGAACCCAGCTGATTTTTCTTAGGGGATTATATACCATTACTTCTTCATTTAATATAGATATTCATACTCTAGAAGGAAATGGTTTCATTTTTAGGAAATCAACTTTACTTTTAAGTAAAAAAAAATCGGAGAGAAGATGGGCCCTATAATTAAATTATTTTCCTGTTAAGTGAATTCTTAAAATAATCAGGAAGGCAAAACAATAAACTATGAATAGTAGATACTTCTGACAGTGACTTGTAAGGGCAGGGTAGTTTTTTCTTTTCTTTTCTTTTCTTTTCTTTTCTTTTCTTTTCTTTTCTTTTCTTTTCTTTCTTTTTATTTTTAATGTTTATTTACTTATTTTTAGAGAGAGAGGAGAAAGAGAATCCCAAGCAGGCTCTGAGCTCTCATTGCAGAACCCAATGCCATGCTTGAACTCACAAACCAGGAGATCATGACCTGAGCTGAAATCAAGAGACGCTTAACTGACGGAGCCACCCAGGTGCCCCTCACATCTTCTCAAAGTTTTACTTCAATATACAGAATCTTAAGTTGAAGTGTTATGCCTTGCTTAAAATTAAAAATATTAAGTGGGAAAAGAACAGGATGCCAACTTATATGCACATAAAAGAATAAGATCTTATATTCATCTCAATAGATTTAGGGGAAAAATAAAATTCTTAATTTTTGTTAAGATCCTAGGACACTAGAAACCTACATTGTAGATGATTTGTAAAAGATCTGGGCAATGAGGATGTTCAAGAACTTTCTTAGCCTGAAAGCAGGGCTTTTCAGACAGCCTCCACTGTTCCAAGTACCTATGGCTCACCTATGGCTGGTGTCTGCATGGCCAGCAAACTACGAATGCTTATAATTGTTTCAAGAGTTATAAGAGAATGAGGGGGAGGAGAAGGAAGAAGGCGTGATAGAAATTGTATCTGGCCCACAAAATCTAGAATATATACTCACTGGTCCTTTAAGAAAAACGTGCTTATCTTTGTGATAAAGACACCTATAAGACCTATGACCTATCCAATGGTCACATGTTGAAATCTAACCTCTGAATCTAGGAAAGACCAGAACTCGATTCAGCTTTAAACTGAGGATCAAGCCAGGCCACAAGGCAAGAAATATTTTTAATTAAAAAATTAGAGAAGGAATGTAAAAGAAGAGATAAAACTCATTATTTTATATATAGCAGAATATAGCTACGTATATATATATATACAATGTATCTACATATATATGCACATACACATAATCTACAAGAATCTGTAGAAAATCTAGTAGGGTTAAGGGGTAAATTTGGTCAAGGCTGCCGGTTACCAAGTCAATATATAAAAATCAATTGTATTTCTATATACTGGTAATTTGCCATAGCAAAAAAGTGTTAGAAAATGGTTTTTAAGGCCTTTTACAGAAGCACAAAACTGAAATACCCAGGAATATATGCAAAGAGGGATACGCTAGATCTTCACAACGGAAGTGACCGAACATGACTGTGATAAATTCTACAAATACATACATGGCTATATGAGATCCGTGTACCAGAATAACATACCGCAAAGCTGTAGGTTTCCCCCCGGGATGATCTATAGAGTCAATGCACATCCAATCAAAATCTCAGTGGAGATTTTTGGTAAAAAATGTACATACCATTTCAAAACTGTAAGTGAAAATGTAAAAGGCTAAGAATCTTGAAGAAGTAATACAAAGTCGGAAGAAATCCTTTCTTAAGTATCGAGGCTGAGTTAATGTTATGGTAATTAAGACAGTATGATATCAGTGCAAGCAGGGACAAAGCACTAATGAAACCAAGCAAAGAGCCCAGAAGTCCATCTACACAGACGTGGTCACTCCATTCATGACGTGCCTGTCAACGCGGAGAAGCGAGAACAGTCTTTTCAGTAAATGGCATGGAGTTCATTAGATATAATATGAGGAAATTTAATTTCATACATAAAAATTAATTATATCCCGACTATGGACCTGAAGGGAATATTAAGCCCACAAAATAGCCAGAAGAAAACGTAGGAGAATATCTGTATGACCTTGAATAAGCAGAGAGATTCTTCAAAAGGATACAAAAGAAGTAACCACAAAGTTAAAATTTATAAATCAGACCGTGTTAAATGTAGACTCAAAAAGGAAGCCACAGAATAGGAAAAATTATTTTCAATGCATATATTCATCAAATGGCTCACATCCAGAATATAATAAGAAGTCTAAAATCAATAAGAAAATTATTGAAGGCCCAATGGGAAAGAAAAGCAATACATGTGAATTGTCGCTTCACAAAAGGCATCCAAATGTCCTATACATGTGTCAAAATGCACTCATCATCCTTCATTACCAGGACAGGGAAAATTAAAACCGCAGTGAGTTGTTCCACACAATGACCTCAGTGGCTGAAAATCTAAAGCATGGCAATGTGTCGGTAAAGCTTGACTCTGTGTTAGTAAACATATTGACAACTGAACTCCCGTGAGCTGACCGTGGGATTATTTTAAACTCTTTGGAAAACTAGTTTTGTGTCATCTACTCAAGTGGAAGCTTTCTACACCCCATGACCAAGGAGTTTCACCCTTACATACGTACCGTCCAAAAATTGCCTATGCTACACACAGCCACCAAAAGATGTGGGCAAAAATAGTCATAGCGGCGTCCTTTAAGAGATCCCAAACTGGGAACAACTCGAGGGTCTGTCAACGGTAAACAGGAGAAATGCATGTTGATGGGGACATGGGTCATGCAGTAAGATGCTCTACAGCATCGCAAATGAGGGAACAAGTCACACCCAACCTCATGGGCAGCTCTCCCTAATAAAATCTTCAATCAGAAACCACAGGTAAGATAACGCATTCTTAAAGATTTCACATCGATCTGAGTGTGAAACAGGCAAAACGTATGTGTGTCTGCTGGGAGAACGCAGGAATGGTTATCTTGAGAGAAGATGAGGCCATTGGTTGGAGAGACGCTATGGAAGCTTCTAGACGTTCCTTATTGCTTGACCGTGGTGGCGGTTACATGTGTGCGTGTGTGTGCTCCATCTGTTGTGACGCAAGGCACAGTGCACCAATTGTCTCTATGGGCATGTGGGCATGTGTGGGTTCGAGCAAGGATCACGTGTGCATGTTCAATCTTTTCTTTATGATTTGGTGGACACACAGAGGCAATTAGTGAATATACTTTGCTAAAAACAAAAACGTAAATATCACATGCATGCTATCCGCCCCATAGTGCAAAAAAAATGTAGAAAATATAACGCAAAGAAACATTGCTCCCAACTCACTGCTCTGTATCTTGGAATTAGCCCATAAGCACTGAAGATTCTCTATTATTTACTATGAATTATGGAGTATAGCCTTTTCTAATATAAATGCCGAGGAAAAGGAGATTCTAATAAAATGGTATAACTCACGAGCCACAGCCATCCGCAGCAACCGTGAGAGACACTCTGTCTCTGAAGTTTGCATTGGCTCCCTCCCTGGCCTACATTTTAGTGAGAGTGAGTATCTTGGAATATCTTATATATTCTACTGCAAGCAGAGAGAACCTAAAATTATGATTATTTAACCTATCAGTTTTCTGGAGTGCCTCCTCCCCAAAAGAATCAGATTCCCAAGGCTGATCTGCTAAAGGACAATTAGATGGGTAGAAAGCACACTTCATTATCGACCCTGCCAAATGCAGACTCACTTCCACTAATATTAAGTGTGGAATGTCTTGTTAAGAACCAAATGTGTCTCTTTTTTCCAACTCCGGGCCTTCCTCCTCTCAGCACTGATACAGTGTGCTCAGCCGGCATGAGTGATGGCAGTCTTCGCTGCTGAGCCACACGACTCAGGTCATTTATCCTGCATGGATATACATTTTCCATTACCCCGGAGCAAAAGTAGAGGAGACGGGCCCTCGCCATTCTTTTCTATTACAAAAGTTAGTTTGGTGATTGGAAAAAAGGAAAAGAAAGATGACATTTATAGAAAGGACTGCTCAGCATAAAAATGAAATGTTTTTCTAAGAGTCCTTTGTTTCTTTTAGTACAAGAGACCTTTTTTTATCATTAGCCCTAAGAAGGGCACAGTATCTGAGTTGTTAAAGAACTTGATGCACTGTGCGGCTGTTAAGGATTAATTTCTACTCAGGCTGAATAGTACAGAAAATAATAAACCTGGAATATGCAAATAATTGCAGACTGTAAATAAAGATGGTTATTTTTTACAAAGTGTGAAAAACCACAACAAAAATGTCAAACTGTGGTTGGAAAAATGGTCTTTGAGAAGCAGAGGGAAGGCATTTAGGCTCCTGTGGTGTTTAAGTGACTTTGCACACATGCTTTCCTGTTCGGGTTTATTTCCCTGGTCTGCAAACTATTTCGTTGTGCTCAGCTCTGCTTAATAATGTCTAATGGGGAGGCGGGGAGCTTCTCTTTCCTCTTGGCTTCATCCACCAAATGCGTTTGCCCTGAGGGACCCTCGATCAGAAGCAGCAAGGACTCCTCTGTATCCTTTGGCGTCCACCGAAAGCCCACCTCCCCGGAAAACTGCTCCTCACGCTACTGTCTGGCCGTGAACCTCCTTGTAACTGTGGCACCCAGACCTCCCCAGGGGGCTTTGCCGGCGCGCTGTGGGAGAGGGCAGATCCCCCAGACCCAGAAGGAGAAGCATCCCTCCCAATGCGTCCTTATCTTCTAATGAAGATGTTGAAATGGAGGGATGGTAGTAGTCATTAGGGAAAGGGTAAGCTAATATGCTTACCAAAGGAACATTCTGCGGAGACAGAAGTGCTCGAGCTGGCTGCCGGACGAGAAAGCAGAAGAGATCGATGAGACACAGCTGTACCCCCGTCGGCAGCTGGACACGAGCCAGGGGGATTCACACCAAGGGTCAGCAGTGATGTAAGGGTCACACTGAGGGCTCCCGGGGGCCCACGCTGGGGGGCTCATCCCCTGCTGGGCACAGTCAGTCAGGTTTGGCTCTTCTGGAGAGCGAATTAGTGGAATCGGGTTCATGAGTGCGATTACCCAGATCTGTGCCCTTGCTCCGAGGTCCTATCGCTGGTTTGCGCCCCAAGTGCGACCTGAGCATCGTGACTCGGGGGTCTTTATTCCCATCAGATTAAAAGGAACTTGGAACCTGGGCAGCTCTCATTTTCTCAGTACCACGTTGTAAATTAGAAAATAATAAAGCAATGCGGAACCGAGAGGCCAGAAATAAGTCCATGTGCATACAATCAACCCACACGGAGGAAAAGGAGGTACGTGACTGCGGGAATTCCTGCAGACCAGGGAAGAGACCGCATCCTTAGACGAGGAGTAGGCGCAGGTGTATGTGGCTGACTCCCAATGCCCCGCAAATACAAGGAGGAAAGAAGGAAGATTGTCACTGAAGTAAAAATAAAATTCAAGCCCCTTTGTAGAAAACGGCGGGGTCCCAGGAAAATGCTGGGGCCTCCCGGCAGATCCTGGCTTCACATGTTCTGACCTCACAGATAAGAGCCGGGGAGTAATTCAAAATGGACTTTGAGGGGCGCCTGGGAGACTCAATTGGTTAAGCGTCTGACTTTGGCTCAGGTCATGATCTCGTGGTTCATGAGTTCCAGCCCCGCGTCGGGCTCTGTGCTGACAGCTCAGAGCCTGGAGCTGCTTCAGATTCTGTGTCTCCCTCTGTCTCTGCCCCTCCCCTGCTCACACTCTGTCTCTCTCTCTCTCTCTCTCAAAAATAAGTAAACATCAAAAATTTTAAAATAATAATAATAATAAAATGAGCTTTATCCTAATCCCACCCCATCGTGTGTTGTTAGGAGACCTTGGACACGTGTCTGAGCCTCAGTTTGTTCGTCTGTAAATAAGACCCAGCCCCTCGGGATTGTTCTATGAATTAAGTGGGAGGGGATGATGGATGGACCTTCAGGACGCGGCGCTAAGAGAACACAGCCAACCTCAGACAGGCCGCTAGCACACAGTGTCACTACAACAGCGCGCCCGGAGCAGCCGATTCACGGACCCGGAGCAGAGAGGCTCTGCCAGCACCCAGGGGGCGCAAACGGAGGCTCTTCAGGGGCACAGACGTTCGGTTTTGCGAGATGTGAAACTGGGCTTTATTATACAAGCAACGTGAATAGCCATTAGCAGTGTTGAACTGAGTATGGACAAATGGCCAAGAAAATACAGAGAACAAACTGAGGGGAGGTGGCTGGAGGGGAGGGGAGTGGGGGGGGTTCAATGGGGGTGGGCATTACGGAGGGGGCTTCTCGGGATGAGCACTGGATGTTATACGTAAGAGATGAATCACTGGGTCCAACTGCTGAAGCCAAGAATACACTGTATGTTAAGTAACTTGAATTTAAATTAAAAAAAAATTTTAATGGCCAAGATGGTAAATTTTATGTCATGTGTTTATTCATCACAATTAAAAACTCCCCCAGTCCCCAACAATTTTTTAGAAGAAAAAATACAAAAACAGCTCCCAGGAAACAGTGAGAAAAATGTAACAATTATTATTTTTATTTATAATTATTATTATTATTATGTGCTATACTAGGACCTGCATTTGTCATGGGTTTGGGGCTTTTCCAAAGCCAAGGTGAAACACCATGAGAAAACCACGGGTGTTTATTCTGCTTTCTGCCTCTTCCCATCCCCCTAGGAGCGCTTCTGGTTGAATCCAAGCAACAAAGTTAGGTATAAAACACAACGACAACTGGAGAAAAAGGAAAACAAGAGTTCTGACCCCAGACTGAGAGCCTCGGTCTGTAGGAAGGAAGCCCAGATGGAAGGAATGATTTCAGACTCTTGGGGGACAGACAGCAAACTGAATTGCCCCCAATTAGATCGCCTCTCATAGTTGGTCACTGTGCTGCCCTGAGAAAGACACGGGCGGGATGGAGTCCCCCTTCCTCCCCACTATGAGGCAAGGAGCAGTCAATGACCTTGTGCAATGACGTCTCAGCACGATGGAGGAACAGGGCAGGGGGGAGGCTGGCAGACAGCACACGCCGTGCAGACGAGGGTAGGTGCCCCTTGGCTCCGAGCAACGGAGCCGGTGAAGAACGCCAGCCAGGCTTCTTCATGTGCCAGACCCTCACACGTTTGAAGAGATTCTGGATGTTTATGTGAAACCTTCAAAGACGAAAATGCTGACCTGAAGATGTTTAAAACCCTTTGTGACCCAAACAAAGGATCTGCGTGTTTGCAGGTGAAGCTGGGCAACCTCTTGCTTAGACAAGAGGTCGCCCATCCAGCATCCTCGTAGTTCAGATCTGACCTGAAGTTCAGAGAGGGGAAAGGCTGACCCAGCAGCTCTCATGGAGTAGTGTGTCTTCCATCCAGGGCTCCCCCAAAGCAAAAGAAGAAAGAGGTCCAGATGCCTATACGGCGTACAGACTCTGCCCTCTCAATGATGAAATGCCTCATGGGTTTAACTTTTGAAGTTACACACACACACACACACACACACACACACACCTTGAATCTATTTTGTTAACAGCATAAGGGGGCGCCTGGGTGGCTCAATCGGGTAAGCGTCCAACTTCGGCTCAGGTCATGATCTCACGGTTCATGAGTTCGAACCCCATGTTGGGCTCTGTGCTGACAGCTCAGAGCCTGGAGCTGCTTCGGATCCTGTGTCTCCCTCTCTCTCTGCCCCTCCCCCCCCTGCTCACACTCTGTCTCTCTCTCTCAAAAATAAACATTAAAAAAAAAACAGCATAATAATACTACAATGTATTTTAAGGAGTTAAAACATTATTTTTCTCACATAGGCATTTAAATTGTATTACCGTTTTTTGCTGTTCTGTTTTGGCACCTATGCATTTTAAACAAGAATTCTCGGCCATGGATGTGTTGCGGGTCTCTCTTGACTTAGGAGTCAAGAACGTACCTTTGTTGCTTGCGTGTTTTCACCTGTGAAATGGGGATGGCGTAATTACCCCCAGCAGGGTGGTGAGAAGTGAAATCGTGGTGCGTTATTGTCAAAGCTGCCACATTCACTAACAGAGAATTCATATTTCACACATTAAAAAAATTGATAATGTGCTCTCATCCAAAAAGAGAAAAACAGAAAATTGTGTTTTCTCCCACAGTGTGGGCTAATGCATAAGACATAACTCTCATTGTTTTATTCTAGTAAAGGCATCATATCCATAAAAGAAGTCGTAACTCAATTCTATATTCTTAAAAGAATTAACTTCAATTGCTCATAATTGGTTTAAATGTTAATGTTTGCATAATGCATGATTTCTTTATTAAAAGGCCACGGCAGAACACGCCATTATCCCATTTCAAAAGAAGCCTCAGGAAAAATCTTTGCTGTAGCCTCAGATGATTTAAAATTGATCTCCTGTAGCTTGGCCCACTTTTATATTCTTAACAGCAGACAAAATAGTTCCTTTCAATTTTAAGTCAAACTGTTTTGAGGACACAGGGTTGAGTTATGTTGCTATTTTCAGAGTGTACTCGTGGGTTTATTTTATCTTTCTTTGGTAATCCTACTATAGAGGGGATAAAAGGCTGTATGACATTTATTTCAGATTCATTTATGTGCTATAAGCCTTGACTTTTCCAGGGATCAAACATGTATCCTAAGCAGATGCATCCACCAAGGTGCCCACTCGCGTGTGCCTATCTGGAATTAATTGCGGCATAGAAAGGAACTCACAATCTCGAGGAAGACCAGGAAAATCTGGGGAGAGGCAGGTTAGTGGAATGGCAGTTTCCGTCAGTAGAAAACGGCATCTACTTTCCCGGTAAGTCTTCTCTGATCATCAGCAGTCCATTCCTGCGCCAGGCTGTCGCTGTGGATATCAGAAGATGGCTAGACCACAGCCCCTGGCTTCTGGGTTCTCGTCATGTGAAAGGAAGGACAGTCGCATGAAGAAATCAGCATTGTCCGAGACAGACACAGAACACGGGGATGGGGGGGTGCGGGGAAGAGCTTTTCCGTGGGAAATGGGAATCTGGAGATTTGGAGCTGGTAGGTTTTGAGTTGGGTCTTGAAGGATGTTCTTGTCAAGAAGGAAATGAAGTTCACGGTCAGCTGATGGAAAACAGGGAGGACTCGACGCAGAAGCATCCTTCACTGGTGGGAAGAGGGAAGGTTTTTCTGGGCTGACTCAGTAGCCGGGGAAGCCAGCAAAGTGGACAGTGGGAAGGGAAGGACCCGGTCCTGCCTTCAGACCAGAGGTTACAGCCTGTGCTTCCTCCTCAGTCCCACTTGCCTTGGGCTCAGGGAGTGTTTTATGATGATGCACTTGTAGAAATATAGAACTTATAGGTGTGTTCAAGTACACTCCCACAGCCAAAAAACCAAACACCTGGGAGCTCTGAGCTACGAATGCACCTGATAGCTCCTGATGAAGGGACCCAGGTGGGACGTTACAGAATCCACTGCTATCGGTCATACCCATACAGGTGGCCAGTCCCTTTTCAAACCATTATAAGAATAGTTTTTAGGAAAGGTATTTGGGGGGTCAACTTAAGTGTGTAAAATTTTAGAGATACAGACAAAAGAGCTGATGTACGTATGCAATTCATTTAGCATCGTGTCTATTTTAAGAGCCACATGAATGCAAATACTTGTGTATTTTCACTCACATTTCATGAACCAATTTAATGCACACTCTTTCCAAGTATCGTTAAAGTCCATATATTTTTTTCATTACTTTTGGACTCCTCTAAATCGGGTGTTCAAAGTATGTCACTGTTATTCTGTGGTAATTTGTGGAAAAGCCCTTTGTGTAATTCTCTTCTGGAAATATCGTTCCCAGCCACAGACACCCATCTTCATTACAGTGCATTTTATCTCACCTTGAATGATTGTTCTCAAGAGGTCAAACTCCCGGGAATAATCACAAAATCCATATTGAACAACTCTGCCTTTCTTTTTTACTGATAGGGTCAGCTGACCCATGTAAGCTTCCAAAAATACCACTGAGTGAGGTCATTTTGGATTTATGCATCTCCTCACCCATCATCAGAAATCCGCTCTCAGGGGTAAACTTGGGGGAACCTCGCCTTACATTTACCCTTATAGGACCCTTCCAATACCGCCACCACATGGCAGATACTGACACACAAGTGGGTTCCCAGATGGCGACAGAGAATCGCAGATCCAAGCAAGCCAATTTCACCTCCGATGCTATTCCGCTGTAATGATATCGTGGAAAGTTCATACACTGAAGGTCTGGATTATCAGGAACCTCTCTTCCAGTTTTCTCGAAGTTACCGCAAGGCCCCACAGGAAGGCACGGTGACATTTCCACAGGCACAGACAGATGTGCTGTAGCAACTGCTGTGTTATCGGAGGCGCGCTGGCTACCTCCAGGTGCAAGAGCTGACCGGGGATAGAACCCGGGAGCCCCGAGGACCTCTGACACTCAGGCTCACTTTCCATCTTCCTGACACGCCAGATGCCCACCGCAGTCCTCAGAGCCCCTCAGGGCACGTCCGACTCCTGATCTGCACAAATGGGAAGACGTGCCTTATTTCACCTCTGCCCGTGAATGTCTTTCTACTCCTGCATTCCCTGCGGACATTCCAGGCCTGCCTTCCTGCCCCCTCCCACCCCCTCCCATGGCCAGCCCACATGGATTCTCCTGTGGCTTCGGTGGTATTCCCTCGGTTGGCTAATCCTCCCAAAGTGGGAGGTGCAAGGTGGGTTCCATAAACGTTGATGTTTGTGCTTAAGAGTCGTGGCTTAAGTGAGGCAGAGGCCCCTCTACATTTATTCTCCTCTCGTTGAAGCCCCAAGCCTTCTGCCACCTTAGAGGGAATTCCAAACATGCAAGACGCCATGGCTTCTAGATGCATGTCTCCATTTTATGCAGCTGTTAATTGTTGTCCGCACCACCAAGCCCTTCTCAAATCCACACCGACCAGTGGCATCTGCATCATTCTTTCCGTAAGGGGTTTTACAGAGAGAAATCCAAAGCAGGCACTAGTGGAGATGATCTCAGGGGCCAAGGATAATGAGGAAGACTCCCAGTGTTCAAATAAAAGTGACATCATGTGATTATCAATTAACGAAGGGGGGACTGAAAACCCACTCTGTCATCGTGTTGAAATGTCCTTAGCAGTTAAAATAGAGCTTCGCCTGTATTAATTCCAGGGGTCAAAGCCAACAGCTGCATTACCATAGAGGCAACTTTCGTAGGATGTAGCCTTCCGCAGATCCAAGTGTGATTCAGGAAAACAGAATTTGGGTTTTTGAGGATAACTAGACTCAGAATCAGATACTGTGTTTTTTTATATTTAAAAAAATGTTATTTTCTTGTGGGGACAAGCTGATTCTCACTTGGATGTAGAAAAAAAGCAGGAATGTGAAATCTGAAATGATGTTCAGGTTCTCGATGCTGTAAACCCAGGATAGTTGGTTGGAGCTGTTACCTTGGCATTGATCTTGGAGATGTCATACGAAGAGGTCCTGCAATGTAAAACAACCTGACTTTCACTCTCCACTTGGGGAACAACAGTCCTATGAATTTCTTTTTCCTGTATGGCCGTGTATAATACTTAATTCATTCTCAAAACACAGAGGTCATTCGATCAAATACAAAGTTAAAATATTGCCTCCCTATATAGTATAAAAATTCTAGGAATAGAACATTTTCTCATAATTCATTCATGAGACCGACTTAGTATATATCATCGTGTGCTATTGTGTACGCACATGGAAACTGAGGTTTGAAAGGAATTCAACCTTTCTAATTTGAAGAAAACTCAAGTCAGTCGTTCAATGAGGTATTTTACATACTGTATACTTTTCTAAATGCTAGAAATCCAGCATTCATTTTATTTATTTATTTCCAGATGTTTTTATTTTTGAGAGAGAGATAGAGAGACAGAGTGTGAGCAAGGGAAAGGCAGAGAGAGAAACAGAATCTGAAGCAGACTCCAGGCTCTGAGCTGTCAGCACAGAGCCTGATTCATGTGAGGCTGGAACTCACGAGCCACGAGATCATGACCTGAGCCGAAGTCGGACGCTTAACCACCTGAGCCACCCAGGCACCCCGTCAAGCATTTGTTTTAAATAAAGTATGTTTTAGAGTGAAGGTCAGTCATTCAGCCCAAATAAAAAGCAATCAGAAGCTAACAAATGTAGATAAAATTCAGGTTGATTTGAGGTAGCTTTCGTATGGATTCTGGTATGTTCTAAGTGGATGTAATAAATACGTGATTGAAGCAAAGTGTTAAATAGAGGCTTAGTAAAGAAAACAGTCGGGTCTGTGTCTTCATTATCTGGGTGTATTTCCAGCACAAAGCACAGATGTCATGTTTATTGTTTTTTGAATGAATGAATGATAGACATCAAATTATATGCATGAAACGGTTGAAATGGGAACAAAATTTGGGCACAAATGATGAGGCAGCTTGTGGTGGGTAAACACTGAGGTTACGGGCTCCGTTCCTGGTCCTGCGATTAACTGATCAGATGATGTTGGAAAATGTCACAGTCTGAGAATCAGTTAAACACTCTGTAAAATGGGGGAGCAGCGTGTGTACCCTCTGCAGCCCTGGGCTATGCTTTGTGCTGTGATACCCCGGGATGGGTGGGTGGATACACACGGAAGAGTCGGAGCGGACACGGTGAGTCAGGAGCCTCTTTTTAGCTCAATTCCTCTCATTTTACCAAAAGTTAGAGCAAAAAGGGAATAGTCCGCTCCATTCAACTTTGAGATCCCCACTTCTCATGGGAGGGATTGAGGAAGCATTGATGGAGCACCGTGTGTATACTGTAGACAATGGAAACAGTCCCAGGGTTCAAGGGTAATGTGGTAGCAGATGCTCATTGTTCAGGCTACATTAACGAGGATGGACGACCCCGGTTTCATGGAGGTAAGAGTAGTTGTGATAAAGACACATCCTTTCCTTCATTCACCTGTCAATTCGCACAACAAGAGTTAACTCTCAGTCGGCCTGGCATCGTGCTGGGCACTGGAGAGGAGGGAGGGAGGGAGGAAGGGAGAGAAGAAGGAAGGGATAGACAAAGGGAGGGAGGGAGAGGGAGGAAGAGAAGGAAAGAAAGAGAGAAAGAGAGAGACAGAGGGAAGGAAGGAGGGAGGGAGAGGAAAAGGAAGGAAGGAAGGAAAAGGAAACAGACAGCGGAAGGAAGGATGGGGGGTGGGTCTCATGGAGAAGAGGGAAAGTAAAGAGTAGTTTCTGGTACCAACAGCGAGAATTACTAGAGAGAGGAGCATGGACTGTGACAGGAATAGGTGCTGCAGGAGCCTGGCGCACCCTGGCAAGGTGGGGTGGGGGGCACGGAGAGCATCGCGAAACATTTCTCAGGCCACGAGGACCGAAGTGACCCCTGAGCCCGGTTTAGCTTGATGATGTTGTAAAATGACTTTGCAAAAAAAATATTCGTATAAATAGATCCATAAAATTAGGACATTTTCATTAAGAGTATCAAAATAGCTATACATATGCTGAACATACTCAAAGATTGAAAGAAAAATGTGAATGCAATGAGGAGAAAGAACTGAAAGATATATTCTGAACTGCTTTATATCACCCCAAAGGCCGTGAAGCCTTTGGTTTTGCTGCTGTCTGATGGTCACTTGTTAAAAATCAGACATTTCTGTTTTGTGGTCCATTTTTTTTTACTTCCTCTTTGGGTCAGGGCTGTCGTTTTTGGTTACTAAGGAAACATAACCCTCTTCTTCACCATCTTTGTAGCTGTTAATGTCCTCCATTGAAATATTTGGTTAGATATTATATATTTAATTTCTAAGTGTGATGGGAGTCCAGAAGGAAAGGTACCAAAATGAGAGTCCAAAAGTAATTGACGAATTGAAGACATCATGGCTGAAAATTTTCCAAACTTTATGAAAACTACAGAAGCACGTGTCCAAAATGACAATTAGATCCAAAGTGGAAGAGACATACAGAAAACTTACACTGGCACCTGTTATAATAAAAGTTCTGAAAACAACCAACAAAGAATGAAGCTTAAAAGTAGCAAAAAATCACACATTGTGTGGTATGGAACCAATTTAAGAAACATTTCTTATCTGAAATCACACAGCCCAGAAGGCCATAGAATAATGCCTTTGGAGTGTTGAACAATTTTTAAGGAAAAAAACAACTATTAACCTAGAATTGTATGTACAGTGAAAATGTTTTTTTTAAAAAATAAAGGCAAAAATGTGACTTTCCAGACAAACAAAGCCTGAGATTCTCCATCAGCATTAGATTTGAACTATGCTAACGGCAGCTCTTCGGATGCATAGATCTGTATAAGAGAAATAAGTGTTCTAGAAAGAGCAATTATGTGATTAAATAGAAGAAATATATTTTTCTCGTTCTTATGTTAAAGGGCAAATACGATCCATGTATTGTGAGATTTAAGACATGGGGTAGAAATCAAATATCTGATGAAGAATACCCCAAAGGATAAGAGGGGAGAAGAGGGAATGTTCTCTCGTTCGGAGATTGGTGACACTCCAGGGAGGTGGAGACAAGCTACGATGATCATTATATGTTTTACGACACTTTCTTCTTTTGTTCAGAATCACGTTTGTGTTTTTTATTTTCAGGCAGACAAAGGGCATCGCGGGTCCATGTCAGCAACATTCTGCTGAACCAGGTGGTCATGCCCAGGAAGCAGGCGTGAAGATGGGGCTAGAATACAGGGGGCAAAAGTGGGGGAAATCCCTGTAAAGAACAGAGAGGTAAAAGCAGGTCTAGAGAGGAAGCTCCTTCCGCCGTGATACAGGTGTGGTCCCTGGGAAAGACGCTGGGGAGGAGGGAGTGTTTTGTAAGAAGAGCCTCCAACGCAATGCAAGTCTAAGAAACGTTCTTCCGGGTCAGTGATGGGTCTCAAGATACATCCTGTGATAAGAGTCCCCGGTGGGGAGGGAGGGAAGTGGTCCAGCACTAGGATCCTCATCATGCTCGTTTTTGGAGGAGGTGGGAGCTTGGGGGGAGGGTGGCCTCAGTGCAGAGGCAACGGGAAATCAGGTGGACCAGCCACTGGGCAGAAGAGCCAAGCAGCGCATTTCCACGTCTGCCATAAGCACTTGCTCTGGGATTCTATCTCCATGAAGCATCACAGGAGGAAAGTTAATCTTGTGTGAAAGAAGAGGTTCAGTTCATCGTTGGTGTTGACACTGGGGTAGCTGGAATGTAAGGACTGTGCAAGGGTGCCCACAAGGAGGCAAGGTCTCAGGAATTTGGAGCACTGTGCCTGGCGCTGTGGACAGTCACAGCCCGAAGACTGGTAGAGGGCCAGCATCACCGTTGGGCAGGTTGCGCACTACAAAACTACAGGGGGTGTCATTCATGCCCTCATCATCACACAGTTCTACACTTGTCATGGTGACTTTCAGGAAGTAGTGGATTTTCTGACTCATACATAAAGGTGCCATGCTGGGAAATCAAGTGAGATATACATTTGATAATAAGTATTATCAAAAATTATATATTTAATTTTAAGGTTTATTTACTTTTGAGAGAGATGCAGAATGCAAGTGGGGGAGGGGCAGAGAGAGTGGGAGACACAGAATCTGAAACAGCCTCTAGGCTCTGAGCTGTCAGCACAGAGCCCGACGCGGGGCTTGAACCCACAGACTGCGAGATCATGACCTGAGCTGAAGTCGGATGCTTAACCGATAGAGCCACCTGGTGCCCTCAAAAATGTATATATATGTTAAAATAAATATTTTCAGGACAGGCGGTTTTGTGGTACTGAGCAGAAACATCTGGAAGAAATCTTTGGAAACAATGAACAGTGGGGCCCTCTTGAGAGTGGATTTTGGAGAGCCTGATCAGTGGCAATTTTCATTTTAATATATTTATGCATAAGCTGTCTATTACCTTTATAAAGAAAAAGTTAAAATACCTAAAAGCTTTACAAGCACTTATTTAAGGGGAGCCTGGGTGACCCAGTCGGTTAAGCATCCAACTTCAGCTCAGGTTATGATCTCAGGGTTCATGGGCTCAAGCCCTGAGTCAGGCTCTGTGCTGACAGCTCAGAGCCTGGAGCCTGCTTCAGATTCTGTGTCTCCCTGTCTCTCCGCCCTTCCCCTGCTTACGCTCTCTCTCTCTCTCTCTCTCTCAAAAATAAACAAATAAAAAATGAAAAGCACTTACTTAATTGGGTTTTATATTTGAAATGCACGCCCTAGACTAGAGCATTTCAAAGGTATGAAGGGATAGACGTTGCATCAGCCAGTTCCTAAAATAAAGATATGTGTTTGGCTTCTGCTGTGGCACCTTTCGAGGATCTCCAGATCTGGGCAGGTTCACCGTGACTCACCTCTGCAAAGCCAAGCTATGTGTTCTCCACTTAACGCATAGAAATTTCTTGTCCCTGTGCACTGAGGAGATGCCAGCTCTTCTCCCTTTTCCTGTCTTCAAGTGATGATTTTGGCAAGGAGGGATCCTATCCATTTGCAGCGTTACGTAGGGATGTGCCACAGATTAAGTGGAAGGGTGACTCGTGATGGACACGACACAGTTTTCACATCCAAATCCCCTCATGCACCGGCTTTCATTAGCTGCAAAAAGGAAACCCCCCGTATATCAAACCCATACTCTGATTTCCCATTAGTATCTAGCAAGTGAAATTCAAGTTAAATGAAAAGTCACCAGGACTCCTACAAGGAAGTTTAGGCTGCATTCTGAAATTGATTCCCCAGATCCTTCCAGAACCCACCTTGGAAGAAAGATAATGGAAACAAATTGTTTTGAGCTCAATTTCAGAAATGTAATTAAGGACAGCCTTGGGCAGCTGTGGCTCTCCGCACACCGCACAAAGGCACATTCAAACCCAGTTTGGAATTGCTCGCCACATCCGTGAAACCTTCTTTTTTTGTTCTCTAAAGAGTTGTTTGTTCAAATTCTTTGCCTTTACACAAAGGTTCCAAAGTTAACGAGGGAGGAAGGAAGGATGGATTTCGCTTTTGTTATACGTGGAACTTTTTGTACTTTGCAAAACGGTTTTGTTCTGTTCGGTACATATATTCCGAGAAATTGCTTCTTACTTCTCGCCAATAAACAGGAGCTCAGATAGAAATCCTTCCTCCATTAAGGAGGTGAAGGATCTTTAAAACTGTTTGCAGTTGGGAGGAAGAAGCTGTGGGCTACATTTTTCTTTCTACAAGAGAAATACAGACTGGAAAATGCCTTCATTAAATAGCTCGAATAGTTCTTGAAGGTAGCTATTGACCGTCTTCCACGTTGTCAATCTAGCCAGGCATGGCTGTGATGTCACCTTATCAAACCCTGGGCCACAATGCTGAATTTATGATTAATTGCCTTTCGGCAGATGACGGGCCCCGAATCCATTATTCAGGCAATAACCACAGAGAACAAATTAATTACAGCATTATTGGCTTTCCGCTGGACTCTAAGGCAGCTCTGGGTGAGGGACATAGGGAGGGGGACACGGGTCCCCAGGTCTTGAGGCACAGAACGTTGGCGTGTTATCTGGGGAGAACGTGCATCTGCGGATTGCTCAATCGATGGTGGCTTCTGGACACAGGGAGCGACAAGACTTCTTCAATTCTGTGAGTAAAACAAACGAGCTCATTCATTCCATGAGCATTTGTGGAGAGCCAGGCCTGGGGATGGATTTTCTAGTTCCTCAACTCCTAGAGAATAAAGACAAGAATGCATTCATCGCTCGGCTATGATTCGAGCCAGTTCCGTGGGGGCCGATGGGAGCACGCCACGTCGCCCTCCAGGACCATCCTCGACGTGGGCTTCGAGTCCCAAATTCCGCAGTTCATGCTGCTCCTTTTGGGGACGCGGGGGTCACAGAGTAGCCATGACACTCATCTCCGTAAGATGTGCACACAGCAGGGGCACCCAGGGGCTCGGTCAGTTGAGCGTCTGACTTCGGCCCAGGTCATGATCTCACGGTTCGTGAGTTCGGGCCCCATGTTGGGCTCTCTGCTGTCACCGCAGAGCCTGCTTCAGGTCCTCTGTCCTTCTCCCTCTGCCCCCCCCCCAGCTTGTGCTGTCCCCACAATAAACAAGATGTCTAAAGATGCACACACAGCAGGGGTGAGAAGGAACGAATGCTCAGCCTCTGCATGGAGAGGTGGCCCTGAACAGACTCAGTAGCAGCCTGACCCTGGGAGCCCCAAGGCTACACCAGAAACCGGGGCTGCATTTCATGAGTGGCGATGGCCACACGTCTGCCCTAGAGAGGGACGTGAAAGAGCAGGCCCTCCACTCCCTCACGGCCCACAAATTCCCGGCAGAGGCTGGGGTGACGGGGCAGGTGCCTCCTCTGTCTTCTGTCCCCACACGGGAGTGAGAAATGCCAGCCCCAGCGTCCAGGGCCACCCTGACAGTTGACGCTGCTCATCTCCAGACAGAGGGGGACAGTCTGGGCCCTGCATTTGATAAGGAACAGAATGGAGGATAAGCCTTTGGCCAGGTTCCACCCTGGGGTGTTCGGAATCTTTGTCTCCTTCCCATTTAAGCAACCAGATTGCCCAGCCCAGAGCAGGGTCAGTGGGGTGGCTGGAGGGGGAGGCTTCCTTGACTCTGACAGATCATCAAACTGTCGCGGGAAAGCTCGGGGAACTTTTTGCAGAGGAGGCAGCCCCCAAGGTGAGTCCTAAGACGTGAAGTAGGAAGAAAAGCGAGGGTGGTAAAGGCCGTGTAGGCAGACACAAAGGAGACTGCAAAATTCCAGAAGGTAGAGAAGGTTGGGCCGGCGCCTTCAGCGGGAGGAGGTGGGACTCGCGTCACAGGCAGCACAGCTGAGGGGCGCCAGGTGCCCGGGGGCTCGCCAGCGACCTGAAGTCTGCACGCTGTGCGGGAACATGCAGGGCAGTGGATGGTTTAAAGATCGCGGCGGCGGCATGAGATTTGCACTTGAGAAGGAGCCCTGGATGGTGCGCGGTACAGGAGCTGCGGGTCGGGGAGGGGAAGGGGGAGGGTCTGCAGAGGAGGGGGTGGAGGGAAGCCTGCTGCACCGCAGTGACTAAGGACCTCACGGCATTCACGCCCGCTTCTAGAACAGCGTCAAAGAAAACGTTCAAGATGTAAGTACGTGCATCTGTCCCCGTGCTCAGGGACCGGGGCCGTGGGGCAAACTTCAGCCTCCCTCCCATGGGCCCCGCACGCTGGGGCGATTGCTGAACGCACTTCGGCTGCTTTGCCCTGAGGAGGGGCCCATCGGCATGAGATGCGTCGGTCTGCGTTGGTGCCAGCGATTCCTCACCGTCCTGGTGCTGGGAAAACCTCTTGCTGGTAATCTGGCCCATCCCCGTGGAGTCAGCCGCGGCCACAGCTCCGGCTTCCCTCCTGCCTCTGCCCATCACGCTGGCCCGTCCTTTTCGGCCCCCGCTTCACGGCCAGGTGACTCTGTGCTTTCCCCTTTAAGCTACGATATTCCGATGACATTCATCTTCCCGTTTTGCCCCTTTGTGAATCTTCATCAGGACCAGGACCGACTGCCTGGGTTCGAATCCCAAATCTTCCACCTTCCAGCCGGTGACCTGGCACATCACTTAGCCTCTCCGGGACTGACTGCAGGATCTTCAAATCGACACGACACTCCGCACAACTGTAAGGAGCTGACACATGGACGTGCCTGGAGAGGTCCCTGGCACTCGGTGACCTCTCGGCAACACTCAGGACCAGAGCGTCTTAACAGCCACCGGCTGCCCGGCTCTGAGGGCCCCTTTCCCCACTCACAGCTGGGACCAGGGAGCAGACAGTGGGTACTCTCCTCGGGCACAAAGTGTAGGGGCAGGAGCCCAGGGGCTCAGTCCATGAAATATCCGACTCTTCATTTCAGCCCAGGTCACGATCCCAGGGTGTGGGATTGAACCCTGAGTCGGGCTCGGCACTGAGCGTGGAGTCTGCTTAAAATTCTCTTTCTCTCCTCTAACCCCCTTCCCCACTCTCCCTCTCTCTCTAAAGTAAAAAAGTAAATTAAATTAAATTAAATTAAATTAAAATGTAAGGGTGCCAAGGCACTCAGCAATCAAATTAAGTAACTCGGTAATTTAAATAATTGAATAATGATCATGCACTATACTAAGAAGTCAAAATGAATGCAAAAAAAAAAGTCCATGATGAACAAAATGTTAAATAAAGACCGTTTGACGGAGCGAGGCTGAGCTGCACTGGGCCAGAGACAAAGGGACACCTGTGTGTCCCTAAATATGTATGTTCATGTGTCCTCATAGTTAATGGTTTTAATGAATGTATTGCTGATGAGTTTGCTTCCATTAAAGCCAGGACAGTAAAATTATAATACATTATGCTTGGGGTATAAATAAAACATTTAGAAATAATGATATGAGTTTCAACACCCTGTCTTTTTAATCTGTCAAAATTTTTTCAACTAGTTTAATATTCTGGAAAAATCATAAAAATACATGAAAATATATACCTTATTTTTTTTAAGTTTATTTAAAAGAGAGAGAGAGAGCATGAGTCGGGGGAGGGACAGAGAGAGAGGCAGAGAGAGAGAGGATCCCAACCAGGCTCCAAGCGGTCATCGTCGAACCTGACACAGGGCTCGAACTCAGGACCCATGAGATCGTGACATGAGCTGAAATTAAGAACCAGACACCCAACCAACTGAACCACCCAGGCACCCCAAAATATATACCCTTAAAAAATACACCTTTTCTTGTCGGGCTGGACGATGTTTTTGACACCCCCCCAGGTTGTAGCAAGTATCAGAACTTGGTCCCTTTTTATGCCTGAACAATGAATATTCTGTTGTCCTGGTGCGTCACACTTCTCCTGGATGGTGGACACTCAGATTGCTTGTACTCTTTGCCTATTGAGAATAGCGCTGCTATGGACGTGTGCGTCCATGCATTTACCCGAGTACTTGCTTGATTCTATTTCGATGAAGTACCCAGAATAGATTCATCCTTGCAGACAGAGAGCAGACAGGCGATGACCAGTTCCCTTGGGGTGAAGGGATGAGAAGTAAGTGTGCCCTGGGTACAGGTTTCCTTTTGGGGCCATGAAAATATCTTGCCGCCAAATACAGGCAGTGGGTTGCACAACATTGTGAATGTGTTCAACGGCACCCAATTGTTCGCTTTAAAGAGGTTCACTGGGTCGCCTGGGTGGCTCAGTCGGTCTGCCTTTGACTCAGGTCATGATCTCGCAGTCAATGGGTTCGAGCCCTGCGTCGGGCTCTGTGCTGACAGCCCAGAGCTTGGAGCTGCTTCAGATTCTGTGTCCCCTTCTCTCTCTGCCCCTCCTCTGCTCATGTTCTCTCTCTCTCTGAAAAGTAAATAAACATTTTTAAAAAATTTTTTAAATGGTTACCTTTGTTCTGTGAATTTCACCTTGACAAGAAGTTACATTCAATCCCTCTGTGAGGGTGGACGGTCTCCTTGCGGGCTGAGACTCTGCCATGGCTGGTCCCGCTCTCGCTGGCCTCCTCCTGGGGTCTGTTCACCCAGCTCCCCACTTTGAGCTGGCAACAGCCTGAGACTTTCCGGGGTGCCCTGCATGCTGCCCACCTCGGGCCTCCCTCCCACCCTGAGCAGCTCTCTCCCTCCTGATTCCGCTCCCTCAGCTTCCAGAGGGCAGGACTGAGACCTGAATACAGAACATCTGCTTCCAGAACCCTCTTCTCTTTCCCAGAGGCTGGGAGCCATTCTGGACCCTGAGCTTCCAGCCGGTCACTGTTGGCTGGTCGACTGGACCACACTAAAATTGATCTCCTCCCATTGTTCACCCTAATTATTTCAACACCTCCCAACTGCTGAAGGGAGATTTCTAGAATATAAATATGCTCCCGAGGGAGGAAATAAAAACTCACCCATGTGGTAGCCTCTGGTTAAAGCTCAGTCCTGTACCAGCTCCCAGAGGCCCCCGTGGCCTGGGCTCCACCGCAGCTCACGATCTCCAGCCCCCCGATCGCTGGACGTTCCTCCTTCAGCCCCGTTGCTCTGAATCCCGCCTTTCCGCCTGGAACACCCCTTACCCTCCACCTGCTTCCTCCGCCCCTCCAGGCTCACTTCCCCCGACTCGGCAGGACTTGGGGCAGTAGCCACAGCCTCCTGTCCTAACCGATGGCCTTGGTGCCCGCCGCCAGGTCCCGTGCTCTTCGAGATGTCATCACAACAGTGGTGTGCCGGGCGCCGGGATGGCCCTCCCACGCCGCACCCATCTCCCACCCGGGACACCCCCTTAATCCACCTTCAAGGAAGCACCTCCTCCCAGTTCCCGGCTGAGATGGTTTAGTGACGGCCGCCCCCACTGTAGACCCAGGGCTGGCCCCAGACTCTGGCCCAATGGGTCAAGTTTTCCCGTGTCCCTGGCTATTGTCTGGCTCCGCCCAGGGGCGATGGATGAAACCAAGCCTGGCGGTGTGACCTCCGCTCGTAGAATCATCGGCACAAGGGGCTGTTTACCCTGGGAGTGCTATTGGTAGGGCACTACCCGTCGGGGGTCCATGGGGCCCACAGTGGAGACGATGTGCCTGAATGTGAGGCTAATCCAGGGGGCAGCAGAGGTGAGTAAGAGGCGAGGAAGCCACATGATATAGTTTGGGCCAGTTTCCGAAGCCCTGCGAGTTCTCAGTAGTATGAATCACCAGCCTCCATCTCCGTATCCCACGGCTGGGCCGTGGACCTGTCTGACTGCCCTCATGAGCCTGACATTGAGCACGAGAAACGGTAGGTGATGTGAGCTCAGCCACTGCTGCCGAAGGACACCAGGCCACCCCCTCTCCCCTCTCACGGAACCAGGCGTGTCCTTTCTGAGTGATCAGGACCCTGTGAATTTAAGTGGGCTAGCTTCTAAGTCCAAACTAGACATTTTGGGATCAGCCTCTCGGAGAGCAGGCCTGGCCGCCTCACTCCCTCCTGACCTACATCCCATCACCTGCATGGGGGCGGGTCTCAGTCACCAGAAAAGATTTGGGATCTTCCACTTGGGGTCTGCCCCCCTCCCCCATCCCCACCATCAAGGAATGACAAGGGAACTCACCCCGTGCATTTGTCTTAAAGAAAATGACGGTCGATCGGCGGCTAACGTCCACCATGGCAGGCCACCCAAGGCCCCTGGAAAGACCATCCGCGTTTCTGACACAAAGCTCGGGTTTGGTTTCAGTTGGTGAGTTTCACGCATCGCCAGGGCGACGGGGCAGCGGCTCCTAGACAGCCACACCCAAAGCATACCCCTCAGAACCGCATGTGTGATGCAGAGAAGACAAATTTATTGATCACCATGCTGTGGGTATTCTAGGCTTTGAGCGTATAGTGCGCACATCCGAGCATTTTTAATTACAGTGCGGAAACTAGCAATTTCCTGCTTCAATCACAAATTCCTAGGGATGGCGCGAAGGCTGTCAGTTTCCAGGGCAGCCATTGCTGCAGGACGGAGAGACCTGCTCCCCGTGAGGTGGCTGCCATGGCAACCGGTCTTCCCTGCAGCATCCTGCTTCCAGGCTGGAGGGGAGAGGTGCTCCCGCACACAGCCCGCGTTTTCATCATGCCAGAAGGCCCAAGGAGCCTTCTTCCATTACAGGGGCCCCCTGACCTGTGCTGGTAACACCCCCCGCTGGCAGATGGGGAAATGGAGGCTGCAAGGCATAGGCACCGGGTCACACGGTTGGGAATAAAAGATAGGGGGGTATGTTATGAGATCATCTCACTGCAGCCCAGCCCTGGGTGAAACCTCTCCCTTTTAAAAAATGTTTATTTATTTAGTTTGAGAGAGAGAGAGAGAGAGGCAGAGCAGGGGAGGGGCAGAGAGAGAGGGAGAGAGAGAATCTCAAGCAGGCTCTGAGATGTCAGCACAGAGCCTGACTCGGGGCTGGAACTCACGAACCGTGAGATCATGACCTGAGCCAAAACCAAGATTCGGACACTTCACTGCCTGAGCCTCCCAGGTGCCCTGAGGCCCCTCCTTTTTAATTCTATTGTGGAGTTGCCCTTGGAATATCAGGTCATCTTCACTTTGGAAGAAGGTGGCACAAACTTTTACCCATAGAGGCATCATTTCCCTAATAAAAATCACGAATGGAAAAGCCAAACCCAGAAATTAAATGTATAGGGGCGCCTGGGGGGCTTGGTCGGTTAAGCGTCCGACTTTCGCTCAGGTCATGATCTCGCGGTTCGTGGGTTCGGGCCCTGTGTCGGGCTCTGTGCTGACTGCCAGCTCAGAGCCGGAGCCTTTTTCGGTCTGTGACTCCCTCTCTCTCTGACCCTCCCCTGCTCACGCTGTCTCTGTCTCTCTCTCTCTCTCTCTCTCTCTCTCTCCTAGAAATAAATAAAACATTAAAAAAAAAAAGAAATTAAATGTATCACCAGTAAATCTTTTACTTCCTCAGTTAACTAAATCTAATAGAGTCCTTTCAGAAAGTTCTGGTTTAAGATGCTGGTTTTCCCACATACATTAGACACGAGGCTCTAAACAGGTTGTCCTGGACACTCCATGTGCCGACTCTGAAGGGAGCTGTATGAGGTAATGTAAGTTTACCTCCAGCTGGTTAACGTCAGGGAAAATTGTTGTTGTCTTCATTCGTGGGGCTTTTTTATCAGAAATTTGAGAGGCGAAATGCAGTTGTCACTATGTTTTTATTTTAATTACAGTTTCCAACCCCCAATAGAACAGTTCAGAGTCACCAAAATGTGAAAAGCCGAGAAGGTCTTATTTGTAAATCATGTCATGCTTGCATGGAAATTAACATTTCGATTTTGCAAAATAAAAAGAAGTCTCGAACGTTTGGTATTGAGAGGGAGTTTTCACAGTGCTTGAGACCAAAGTGCATTTATTACAATTCTCTTTATGTCAAAGATAAGCTGCAACTTTAATAAAACGTGAATCAGCAAATGCTAAGATAAAAAAGCAGGCGTCCGAGCTGGAGACCTAGTGTGGATGCAGCTGGCACTGCCTCCTCCCGAAATGTCCCCATTGGAAGCAGCGTAACTACGTGAAGTCTCTACTTTTATTGTCTGAAAATGGCGATGGTGGTGGCCTCCTTGCAGGATGCTGTGGGCACGGCGGGACGTGATGGGCCTCGGGAGAGAAGGGCAGGTGCTGGGGACAGAAGTTCTCTCCTCCTATTTTGCTTATTGCTTTCAGCTTATTTGCCAGGAAATTATAACAGGTGGGAGTTGAGTTACAGGCATAGGTAGCACCTGTTTGCACCAGATCCTGTTCTAAGTACTCTACGAATATTTAGACGTGTCTATGCCGTGGGGCTGGCCAGGGTGGCTTGGAGGACTGTAACGCTCTGGCTCATTGACCAGCCCGTCTCTAGGGGAACCCTCACTGGGTCCAGAAGGGGGAGCTGCCCTGAGAGAAATGAGCAATAAGAAGCCATACAGGAAGCAGGAACGGGAATTAAGTCCCAGACGGCACAGCCATGGACACACCTGGCCTTGTTCTCCATGACCAAGGATCCCCTGCGGGTTGGGCACTTCCAGACCAATGCCTGAAACGCCCTGTCACGGCTCCCAACATGCACACACGTGGAGGATGCATTTTAGATGTGGGTGTCGGTGGTGATGGTGGGAGGGACCCAACCGCGCTGGGGGAGGGGCTGGAGCCGACCTTAGACAAGACAGCAAACAGGTAACCCCCCTGGGCAGCCAGGCTGGGAAGGGCTCCGCCCAACCCCCACTGGTTCGTACAGGGCACCCACCCCCCTCCTGAGATGGAGACCAGGGAGCCCCCTATCTGCACCAGGCAGATGGAAATCCTGAGACCAGACAGAGGGGCCTGGAATTTCAGACCCAGAACATTTAGTCAAGTCTGAGAATGGGCATTAGCATAACACATTACGTGAATAACAGAAGTATTTTTTTTTTAAGTTTTTTAAATGTTTTTATTATTTATTTTTGAGAGAGGGAGAGAAAGACCGAGTGTGAGAGGGAGCAGGGCAGAGAGAGAGGGAGGCACAGAATCCCGGGCAGGCTCCAGGCTCACAGAGTCCGATGCGGGGCTCAAACCCATGAACCCTGAGATCATGACCTGAGCCGAAGTTGGACACTGAGTCCCAAGTCGGACTGAGGCGCCCCCAGCAGCAGAAATATCCCCAAGGTTAAGTCCAGAATGAGCCCTGCACACCGCCAGAGCCTGACGGATGCTTCTACAGGGTTTGTTTTCCATCACTTACTGCGAATGTTTTTTTAAAAAGCCCAGAATGGTTGAAATAATCGTAGAGTGAACACCCATATATCCTCCACCAGGTTTCTATGACTGTCACTATCCTGTGTTTGCTTTTGAGTTTTGTTTTTATTTTAATCATTGGCTTTTTTTTCTAATTGTATGTGAGGGGGAAAGCATAATTCGCACATCGAATATATCGTTTCATGGATCTTTTGGCTTCGGACAAACCAAGAGTTAACATTAAAGTAAAGAAAGCAAATCAGTTGAGGTGAAAACATATTCAATGACGGCGCAGCTAGTACCTGCACACAGAGCAAAGCTCTAAGGCGGGTGAGAACGATCCGGTGAGCGAAGGGATCGCACCTAGAACCGAGTGTCTGCTCAAAGTTTTAGCTTTTGCCTTTTTTTTCCCTATCAAAAGTCTGTGTAAAAACTACAATCGATGGTGCACGTCCCTATGGTGTATCTCAGAAAATGTTAACACGATTTATTTTTAGGTTCCTTTTCCCTGCCTTGACTCGAGCAGGTAAATTCCAGTAGGACCTAGAAGGGCCTGGCGCACAGGAAGGGGTGGAAAGCCGGTGCACCTGCGCGCCGGGTCTCCGAGCCCTCTGCCCTCTGGGGGCGGTGGGCAGGGACTCGGCACCCATCCGGCGCGCGCGGGGCTTCAGGAGTGCGGTGGGATGTGCGCCCGACTGGGCAGACGCGGCTCCGGGCATCGGGGCCTCCTTCCTGAGGGCTGGAGGTGGGGCCGTGAGAGGACCCGGGTCACAGGGGCCTGGGCGGTGCCCACACCCCGGGCTGCTGCTCGCCCCACTCGGGGGACCAGCGCGGCCGTTTTTCCCTCTACCTACTGTCTCGTGCCAACCGGGTGATCAGTCCGTATCCGCAAGACCATTGGCAAAGGGTTCTGTGGGGCACTGGGCGCGGGGCCAAATGATATTTTTATACCTGGATTATAATTATGATCCATTCGTGGCCAGAGGGGAGCCAAGCGCATCGTGAAGCTTCCCTCCTGGAGGTGGGTGCTCTGGGACCCAGAGGGAGGCGGCCCACAGCCCTTCATCCTGTTCCTTCATTCACCCGTTTACTGCCTGTCCCGAGCCAGTTGTTTCCTTAATTTTTTTTTTTTTTTTTTTTTGCCCAAGAACCACGGGAATATATTCTTCAACCAAACATTTTACAAAACATACCAAATGTTATAACATATGATACAAACGGGCCGATATCTTCTATTCTGTGCTATCTTGATGTTGTGAAATGTCACGATCGCTTCGCAGTGTGGAAGTCACTGCACCGGACTCGAAGCCCCCAGGGGCGGGGCCAGGCCTGATGTGCACACAGCCACACCTCTGTTGTCTAGCTCCCTGCCTGCCGTGTAGCAGACCACACAAAAATGCTTGCTGCCTGCATGAATAAAATGCATGACTAGGCGCCTACTGTGTGCCTGGCCCTGGTCAGGCCCTGGGAATTCATTACATGACGAGCAGCAGAGACGTGTCCCGTTTCTCAGGGGGTTTAACAGTCTGCTGACAAGACGAGAAGTAAGTAACAACGTATAAACGAGTATATAAAATACCGTCACACAGTCAATCAGCAAACCGTGAATGACCAAAACAGCCAGTGATTGTGTGACTACAGAGATGGTGAAATCGGCACTTGATGCATTATACAAACTCCTGTCCGAAAAGTATCCTACACGGGCACCTGGGTGGCTCTGTCGGTTACGCGTCTGACTCCTGATCTTGGCTTAGGTCATGATCTCCTGTTTGTGAGTTCGAGCCCCGTGTCAGGGTTTGAGCTGGCGATGGAGAGCCTGCTTAGAATTCTCTTTCCCTCTCTCTCTCTCTCCCTCAAAGTAAATAAATAAACTTAATAAAACAACAACAAGAAGTGTCCTACAGTAGCGTTTTGGTGACTGCTTCTGTTCAGTGACCCTGGGTGGTCCTGGACCTTCATATCACACGTCCTGTGGCAGCAGAGCTCCGAGACGACCCTGAGGACTGCCACCAGAGTGTCACTCCCGTGATCGTGCCGCCTTACACGGCAAAGGGGATTCTGGGGGTGTAAGTGAGGCCGACCAGCTGGCCTTCCTGGAGGGATTATCAGGTGGGTCTACTGAAACCACAGAAGCCCTTCGAAGGCACCACACTGCCTCCGGCTGCAAGAGGAAGTCAGAGAGAACCTGAGCACGCAGAGGGTTCAGCGTGTGGCTGGCCTGGACGATGGAGGGGACCCCCTCCGTCACCTTTAGGTGCTCAGAATGGCAGCCGGCGAGGAAATTCCCACCGTTGCCAGAAACCAGATCGGGCCAGCGAACTGAATGAATGGTCCTGGAAGCAGAGTCTTCCCTCGAGCTGCAGAGGAGAGCCGGCCCGGAGACTCCCGGGGGTTACCCGTGAGGCCGGGCCCGTGCCCCCCCACCCCCCGCAGGACTGCGCGGTACTAGGAAATGATACTCTTCTCCACTCCCTCTTTTGACAGATGGGGCCAGACTATGTGGGACCCGAGGCCGACACAGCAGTGGTGCTTCTGTTGAAAACAGTGTGAGACTGTGGATACGAAGCCCGGGACAGACACTCGGAAGGGGCCTCCGCCTCGCAGTGCATCAGCCTCTGTTCTCTTGTGTTCCATCCCAGAAATCCCTTTCCTGACTCCCAGGAAACGCAGTTTCTATCTCCCCCGGGACCTCGGCACGCTGTTCCCTCCATCGAGATGCTTTTCCACTCTCCTCCTTAGTCTTGCCACCTACCTCTTCTCTCACAGACCCCAGATTAGGATTCACGTCTTCAGGGAAAAAAAGTCTCCTCGCTCCCCACCCAGATCCAGGTCCTTGGACCTTCACCCCTGTTCCACTCTGTCCCTGTCACATCACAACGTCACACTTGTGGGTGCGATTGTTCAACTCAGGTCAAACACCCAGCCCATCGCCCACAGCAGTTCCTGGGAAGCAGCTTGGATTTCCGGATGCTCGTGCACTGTGGTGGGAGAGCGTTTGTGAAGACGATGCTTGAGAAGACGCGTTACTCCACCTTGGTCGGTTCTGGTCGGTTCTGGCCGGTTCGCGGGGAGCACCCCCACAACAGCCGCGGGTGCGGCGACATAGCTACAGAATGTGCACGGAGTTGAGCGGAAACTCAAGTGTATAAACCACACGATGCACAAGTCAGTTACCATGTTTCAGCTTTGGTGTTTGCAAAGTGAACATTAGGCATTTTCTAAAATTACTCTGAGCACAGCCTAGAGCCTGGGGCTTTCTTGTCCACCTGCAGCTTAATCTTGGCTGAGCTGTTAGCACTGATTTTACGTGTCACCGGATCCTGGTCATCGCGATGGTGAATTCAGAGAAGACATCGAGGAGCTAAGCATTTTCTCAAGTTTAAACTGAAAAGTGTTCATGGGAAATGGGAAGCATTCCTTCTTGTGGCCAAACTGCAGCGTCATTTGACCAAGCCTGCATCACCTAGAGAGATAAATGTCACCCTGACAGTGAGCCGATGTCACCATCGGCTCTAGAAGTGAGGCGACCTTAGGCAGTATCGGGAGCACCCCATGCACTGGCCGGGGGGCGAGGGTCTGTGCAGCGCGCACCTGCCCGGTGACCAGCATCTCCGCTCCTGATCCTGTCTCCCTTCCCGCCCGTCCACGGAGCGGGGCCCCAAGATGCTCAGTAAACACCCCCGGCGCTAAACGCCGCCTGAGAGGCCTCTTCCCAGGAGCCCAACCCGCAGCGATCACCACTGACGACACTACTCACCATTAAGCCTGGACGGTGGCCGGGCACGTGCCGGGCAGGAGACCCACACCACGCGCCTCCTCGCAACAAAGCCGACGGCGCGTGCTCTTCTGTGCACTCCTTACACCAGGACACGGAGAAGGGAAGGATCCGAGGGGCTGCCTTGTACGCGGTTGAGCTGGGGCTCTGACCCCGGCCCCGGGGAGAGGAAACCCCGCCCTCTGCAAACAGTAGGCTGCTCTGTTTACTGACACGCCGTGTCAGGTGTCGGCAGCGGCCGACTGAGGGTAAAGTTAGCACATCTGAGGGCGGCCTGGGTGGCTCAGTCGGTTAAGCCTCCAACTCTTGATTTCCGCTCAGGTCATGATCTCGTGGCTTCGTGAGTTCAAGCCCCGCGTGGGGCTCTGCAGCGACGGTGCGGAGCCTGTTTGGGATTCTCTCTTTCCCCCTCTCTCTGCCCCTCCCCAGCTCACGCTCTTTCTCTCTCAAAATAAACTTTAGAAAAAAATAAAGGAGATTAAAAAAAGAATACCCAACCTCACACTCCTGCGGGGCAAGTTGGTAAGGCGGTTGGATGTTCTGGTGCATTCCACAGCTACGACTCCCTTAATCTACCTTAGCCTTCAATGCACACTACTGAGTGAAAGAGGCCGGTCTGAAAAGGCTACCACCAAATTCCCTTCTGGGAAAGGCATGACCATGGAGACTATATAAAGGTCAGTGGTTGCCAGGGGGCTCGGGCGGGAAGGGTGATCACATGGAGCACAGAGGGTTTTTAGGGCTGCGAAAATCCTCTATGACACCGTAAGGGTGGCTACGTACGTGTCATTATGTGTTTATGCAAAACCCAAAGAACGTCCAACCACCAAGAGAGGAACCGACTGAAAACTACGGACTCGGGTGATGAAGACGTGTCAGAGCGAGTTCACCCTTGTAACCAGTGTCCCCTTGTGGGGATGTTAGTGGTGGGGGACGGCCGTGCACGCGTGGGGGATGGGAGATCGTCGGAAATCTCTGTGCCTTCCCCTAAATGTCGCTGTGAATCTAAAACTGCCCTAAAAATAATTATCTTAATAAACAATCGGCTACATAGAATTTTTAATAAAGGATATCATACACTTTATAGTTATTTATAAATTATGTGCTATGCGGCCCTTTTATCATTTTAATGTATTTGTTTAAATATTTTTTAATATTTATTCTTGAGAGAGAGAGAGACAGAGTGTGAGCGGGGGAGGGGCAGAGAGAGAGGGAGACACAGAACATGAAGCAGGTTCCAGGCTCCGAGCTGTCAGCACAGAGCCTGACGCGGGGCTCAAACTCATGAACCGCGAGATCATGACCTGAGCTGAAGTCAGATGCTTAACCGACTGAGCCCCCCAGGCGCCCCTGTCAGTACAATTTATAATAAACTCCAGAGAGTCTATTATTAAATGTTATCAGTCCATAACCAGTGGAAGTATTCTTTTGGACACGTAATTAATCCTAATAACTGCATGCATGATTTATTTTTTTAAAAATCTTGGTAGAGCAATAGCTGTGCTAGAATACTATACTAGCATTCAGCACCTAAATGCGCCCGGTAAGTATTTGTGGGATGGATTTACAAGCAAATGAAAAGCCAACTCGTCATGCATTTGATCCGTTGTAATTCCCCAGCCATTTTTTTGCATGCAGCTACCAAGTTCTCATACCTGCTGTCTGTAAGGCAACGCAGAGCAATAGTGCTAACCTGAGGAGCTGTCCACACAAAGAAATCAACAAGTATTTGTGGAATAAAGCATATGTTTCTAAAATAGAACTCTCTGGAACGCATTAACACGTATTTGGTCCTTTCACAATTCAAGCCCAGATGGCTTTTAGGTAAACTATCCCGTTTTTCTGAAATGAGACCTTCCACCCTGTGAAATAAGAAGGGACCCAGCATAGAAAGGAGTGCATCATCCCCTCAAAGCTGGGGTCTGTCAGAGCCCAGGGCAGCGAGTGTGCGAAAGGGACACAGCATCACTGAGTCCAGCCAGCCCAGGGGAAGGTGGGGAGAGGCAGGTGGCGCTCGGACGAGACGTGAATGACGTGGTGGCTGCTGGTGCCTTTCCAGTTGCTCTGATCTTCTGGGCCACACGCTGGGAGGGTCTCTGCCTGGGACGGACGTGTACGGAGCGCCTCTCTCCCTCAAGGACCTCCCTTCTCACCGACAGCAGCTTCAAGCCTCCAGCCTTCACCAAGAGAGGGGCTGGGGCGTGACCGGGGGGACAGCGGCTCCTCCACGTGTGGCCTGCTGCACACCACCCTCACAGCGTGGAGACTCTCCTGCCCTTGACCCTGGGAGCCCTCAGCCTGCCTCAGCAATGCCGACGTTAGCTCCAAACCCCCGGACTATTCCTAGGTCCTTCAGCCCCCACAGCGTCCGCCTCAGTCCCTTTCCCTTCTGTCCGACCCCCTCGTCTGAGAATCCTGGGGGAGACCCAAGCTAGCGCACCGGCTATCACGTCAGCGTTTGGTTTCCTCTCACCTTGACCCTGTTAACAAACGTGTTATTTCTTCCAAAATGGTATCGGAGAAGACTTTTCTTACTTCAAAGAGAAATATTTAGTTCACTCACTGCACTAACTTTTGCTCTGAAAACTTAATTATAGGACTGCTTACAATTTATGTTATTAAGGAATAGCATTGGAATAGTCATTTCATCCACCAGATAAAGCAGTGAAGCAGGATTATTATACAATTATATAATATGTAATTATAGGAAAACAATGATATATATGTTATATATCATTATAGGAATTAGAGTAATTGCTCTCTCTACATATATTAGTAGAAATATATATTATATAGTGTATATATATATACATATATATATACAAAAATATATATATTGTATAGTGATATATATTATATTTAATACTATATATAATATAGTAGTGATATTATATATACAGTAAAACCTTCATTTGTGAGCATAATTCGTTCTAGAAACATGCTTATAATCCAGAGTACTTGTATATCAAAGTAAATTTCCCAATAAGAAATAATGGAAACTCAGAGGATTCATTCTACAACACAAAAATATTCATATAAAATGATTATAATACTGTAATATAAAATAATAAAGAAAATATAATAAAACAAACAAATTAGCCTGCGTTTGCCTTTGAAAACCTTCGTGGCTGGTGTGAGGGAGACAAGAGAGGAGGGTTACTATGTAGGATGACTTTCATGATCACTAACAGAATCACTGCTGTCTGTTGGCTCAATGGAACCTTTCCCTGCATGGGGGCCACTGTATACACTCGCATGGATGTTGACTTTGTTAATAAACTCTTGTCATATTCTGTGGCGCCTGGGTGGCTCAGTCGGTTGAGTGTCTGACTTCGGCTCAAGTCATGATCTCACAGTTCGTGGGTTCGAGCCCCACATCAGGCTCTGTACTGACAACTCAGAGCCTGGAGCCTCCTTCAGATTCTGTGTCTCCCTCTCTCTCTGACCCTCCCCTGCTCACGCTGTCTCTCTCTGAGTCTCAAAAATAAAAAAGTTTAAAAAAACATTAAAAAAAACCTCTTGTCATATTCTGTATTTAATATAACCGGCAATGAGGCAGCAGAGGAAAGGGTCTGCACCTGCAGAGGCCTGACCTAGAAGGAAGCAAAGCCTTCCTAAGCTCACTCTTGTCTGGAAAAGGAAAGGACTGTCCACAGGTGCTTTGACGTGACAGAAAACACACCAGTGCCAGTTTGGGGCACCTTCCACCGTCCTGAAAAATCACTGATTTCTGCCAGACACCGCGGCCTGAGACATCTGAGCATATGGGAGACGGTCACCCACAATCCCGCAGAGAGAGAGAGAGAGAGAACCATTGGCTCAGTCGTGATCATGTCACGTAGCACATGTATTGTAAGACATTACTCATTTATCAAGTTAAAATTTATTAGAAATGTTTGCTTGTCTTGCGGGACACGCACAGAACAAGTCCCTCCCAATCTCAGGTTTCCCTGGATTACATTTTTCCCTGCACATGCGCATTAGCAGGCACTCCATGCCAGGAAGGAGCACAGGGCAGAGTCTCGGTGCTGGAAAAGACCCGCCCCCACCCCAGGTAGAAGAGGGCGGAGGACCCACCCAGGCGTCACCGTTCTGAGGCGCCAGAAGCTGGTGTCACTGATCGCATCCACCCTGCACGCCTACCCCACACCACATGGAAGGCTCCAGGCGGGAAACGGAGGACAGGTGACCACCGCACAGCCTGAAGGAGTGGGCTCCTGCGGGTGGTGAGCCTGCCGCCATGCATCACCCCGTCTACATGGCCTCCTCTGCATCTCCATCGCAAACATGATCTGTGCTGATTACAAGTCCCATGAAGGGCAGAAGGGATGCCTGTGAAGGTGTTGGGTGGGGGTATCCTTTATCATGAAGAGCCCCTTTAACAAGCCCAGTATTCAAAGGGCAAGGTCTCATGGCGGGAAGGTGTGACATGGATGGGAACCAAGGCTTTTGCACACAGGTGCTCCACTTAAGAAGTGACGTAGCAGATCACGGATGGGTCTGGAGGGCGGAGGACCACCCTCAGTCTGAGCTCTTCGTGGCAAAGGCATAGAAACCAGACCAGCGAAGGAATTCATTTTGGGTTTGGGTTCCAAAATAGTATCCACCGTAAAAGTGACTGTCTCTGTCCTCATCGTAGAAAAGCAATCACATGAATGCGCTCGCACGCAGACACGAAATGAAAAGTCTACTCAGAATTGATTTATTTCACGAAGCAGGCATTCTTTCTATAGAAAGCTGACTTCAAAGTCTGACTCACAGAAAACTGTTGAAATATTTTAATCAGGAATGTTTGGCTCCCTGGGACGGAAGAGTGGAAGGGCCGTGAATGTTCTCGGTTGGGAGCGGTCCTTCTAGCGGGAGATTTGGGCACAGCTCAAGTTCTCCAGGCGGGGCCGGCCCGCACCCGCCCGGGTCCTTGCTGTGTGCAGGCTCGCCCTCCAGATGTAGCAGCCGAGTAGGGCGATGAGGCAGGAGGGACCCAGAGGACCGAGGGCCCTGGGAAGTCCACGCTGAGGAGCTCAGGAGCCCTGGGGGCCTCATGCAACTCTGTCCCCAGGCAGGTGTCAGAAGCAAGTAAGTGGCTGGGCCCCTCCCCCTGCCCCCTCCCCCATTCTAACACAAGCACCTCCCACCCCTGTGCTTCCTTCCTATCATGAGAGACTTCGCTGGAATAAGAAACAGCAAATCCACATGCCACAAAGGTTCGGTGTCAACCAGCTGTCACTATGGATGGCCCGGAGTTTCATTTGTGTCAAGAATGATGAAAAGCAGCTTCCTAAGCAATTTACAGTCCTGTGACTCCGGCACCCACAGATAGCGGTGTGGGTGGGGACCCTGAGCTGACGTGCCTGGGGCGGGGGTGGAGGTCTTACAATTTCATGAATAAGATCAGAAGTTCTTGTAACACGAAGTATGGTCCAAGGGGGCCGGGAAGCTGGAGATATGGCCCGGTCTTGCCCTCGGACTAGGGGAGAGGGAGGGGGTTTGGTCTATGCCACACCCGCAGACCAGAGGCCCCCAGCTGGGGGTTCCGGGTCTCCCAGCCCGTGGTTAGTATGTTCCCCTTGTTCCAAAGAAGTGTCTTCCGTGCGGCAGGTCCGTTTCACGGCAGGGTTGCCTTGTTTCGTTAGCCGAGCGTGGCCCTATCTCACGTCAGAGGCAAGATCTGCCACACGGGGGCCTCACCCTGGAGAAAAGTTAGAACTGTCAGAATCTCCACGTGAAAGCCTTTCCTATAGGACCCGAGTCTTATCAAATGCTAACATTCCTTAGTGGTTTGCTCAAACAGGAACCGAAGATCAAAGAATTAATTGCTTAAGTTAATGAGGGGATAGCAGCTGTCTTTCATTCAACTTTAGACTGCTATGGGGGGGAGGGGGCGGAAGCAATAACATTTTTAAAACAGAAAATTAAATCTATAGACATAGATCAGAAAATGAAGAAATCCCTCTCTTCTGGTAATTATCACCATGGCTGTGTTTATCAGATGCTGATATAGGAAAGTACTTCCACTTAGAGTCAGAGCCACCCAGAAATTTCTTCCGTCTCCTCTGGCATCGGAGAATTCTGAGAATTTTCATACCCACCCTTTTGCCATGTTTAATAGGAGAGCTGCATTCAAGACCCTGGGTCGACTGAGTCAGAATAGAATCCTACATCCTGGAAAATGTCTGTTCGTTTGTTTACCCTTTTTGTTTTGTTTTGTTTTTTTAACCAGGTCTCAACCGTGCCTCCTACTTCACACTGTCCTTGGGTGGGGGGACCAGCCCAGCCCTCTGTCTTATCATAAGAGATAAGAGTCCCATTAACCCTGCCCCACCCAAGGCTGCTTTCTGATAGATTTCGGGAGAACCTTCCTCTGTTCACTGGGACAGAATGTAGTGATGGCGTTCGGGTTATTATTCACCCCAGGCCATGTTCTGGCTCCTTTCTATACTCAGGACTGTGGTCTGAAGAGCCCCCCAGACTCCTATCAGCTCCTGGAATTCATTTCTTCTTCCAGTTTCAACTGATGGGTCCTGGCTCATCTACCTAATCCTGTCCCCACCCAACCGGCACAGAGGGACCCGCATGGGCTGTCTCCTGGGAATGACTCAAACGCTGACTTTTGGACACTATGAAAGTGTCTTCTTCTTTGCAGAGAGAAGACTTTGCATATTGCTTTCATTCTTTTCCATATTCTACTTATTAAAGTAAACACTGCAAAACTATATTTTTACTAAAGCCCTGAAGTCCAACTGGAGATTTTTAATATCCTATTTATAAATTGACTATTTTATAATGTTTTAAGAGGAAGGTTTAATGAGTTAGTAATTTAATTCCTTTAAATATTTCAAAATATGTTCATAAATTTAATGTATTTGGCTTCTTTTTACGCAATGTATATGCCTCATTAGTATGGAAAGCTCTCTTAAATACTTAAACAGCCCTAGTAAATCTAATAAATAAACTTACAGGGAACTTTCAAGTTCTCTTAAACAGTCCAATCTTGTTTATGCTTAGGTAAATTATGTTATACTTTTCAACTTAAAATTGCCAATCTAAAATTAAGGTCCAAATTCCCTCTTTTAGTTGGAATCACGAGGCTAATCTCTTATGTAATGTGACAAATTATCTTAAACATTAAAAACACTTTGAGTACAAAATAGTTCCCATTAATACTTAGGCTTAACACAAAAGTATTAGTAAACAGACCTGCATCCCTTTATCATCACTATTTTTTAATTATCAACCTTCCTGGATGTTACCGTCGCCAGCAAATTGAGGTTACAGTCCCAAACAAATTGAGTTTTGTCATCTCATAATAATTAGGACTTTCTCCCCAGTGGTCTGAGAGTGCTGCGGACAAAGTGTTTTGGCCAGAACGGGTGATCTGGAGCCTCTAAATACCTAGGTGTTTGCTTTTACCATCCTGACGGCCTTGTTCAGGATTTTTCTAGAACATTCATGAGAGTCAGGGTCTCCAGCTCCGCCCTCACAAACACAGGTCTTCTGTCAGTCCATGTGAGTTTGAATACTCCCTCCAGGTAGATTCACACCATGACTGAATTCAACTGATCTATTTATTACTCTATCTTGTTCTGAATATTCATCCTGTTGGACAGGGCCACTGCTCTCTCCAACCCTGGGTTGTCTCCCACTCGGATGTTGCTGCTTCTCTCATCCTGCTCTCTGTCATCTGTCTTTAAATGTCAGAGGCAATCCCCAGCACACGTGTGCTTGAGGCCTCTTCCACCCACCCCCACCTCCCCTGGGACCAAGATGCTCTTAGGAAGAGTAGTTCTGAGTTTAATTTATTATTCCTTAATGGCGGCACCACCTCTTGGCGGGAAGGGTGTCCAAAGACTCGTGGACACAGTTTCCACGGGTCCAGTTGTGATCATCCTGAGTCATGTAGGGGTGCAGAATGAGTCACCCCAAGATGGGCCACTTTGAATGCAGATTATTTGGAACTGAAAACAATCAAGGCCCCAAAGACTCAGGAAGAAACATTGACCTTCCCTCCAACTACCTACAAGAATTTAGGCAGGGATCCTGCTCCAGGAAGAGAGCAATCGCCAACATGTCTGGTGTATAATATGAGCTAGGTATGGTAGGCAGGGGGAACTTAGCAAAGTCTGTTAAGATTCCTCTCTGTGTCCCATGGCCCCTGGATGACTCGGCAAACACTTATTGACCACGTATGTAATCTTTTTCATCTTTCTGTGAACCACTTTCCTTTCCTTTGAAGACCCAGACCCCTACTGTCTTCTCCTTAGTTCAGGATGACACATTTTCCCCATTTTGCGTGACTGTTGTGGGAACCTCTCATGTATGGGAATTCCTGTAGGCATGTAATGAAATTTGATTTTCTTTTGTTGATTTGTCTCATATCAATTTAGTCCTTAGACTAGACTGAAGAATCTTGAAGGGCAGAGGAAAAATTTTCCCCCTTGACACTCCCAATGGCTTCTTCACCTTACTGTTTAATTCTAGTACAATCCAGTAAGTGCAACCAGAAATCGACATGGGTACAACAGGTGTACCCCATTACAGTCCGTTTCTGTGTGCAATTGTATGTCCTAGAAACATCGTCTATAGGGTTACTCTTTATTGCTCTCTATCCCCCTCTCCCTGGAGTTCCCGCCCACCCCAGACCAAGCCCCTATCACTCATCCTTCACCTGAATCCATGTCTGAGGCCAGCTATACCTGGCGGAGGGCGGGCCCCTCCTTTGTGTTTCCATAGCACCCTGGGCATATGTTCTCCTGTCCCCACAGTGCTGTGGGATCATTATGTATCTGTGTGTCTCTGTTTCTCCCACCTTCATGAAAGGGCGGTATAGGATAGCACTGGACTGGGTCTTATTCACCTCTGAGCCCCCATCTCCCACCTGACATCCCACATGGTGTAGAATAAGCAGTTGATAAATCTGCATCTGTTTTGAAGAGAGACGATCGGGGTCTTAGATAAAACCACGCAAATCAAAATATCCCCCTTAATAGACTTCAAGAGAGCAGCACCCTTAACTGATATGGGGCTTAGGAGAAAAAGGTGTGTTCTTGAGTTAAAATCTCCCACAAATAGCCAGGCTTTAAGCAACTAGTATGTTCAGGTCAAAGAAGATACCAGCACAACAAAAAAGCAACCTTACATTGACTAAAAACAAAAGGGGAGGGATATATCACATACCACGGCAGCAGCACTTAGGATTCAGAACTGATTCAGCAGGACTAGATGAGGCTCTCTTTTCAGACGTGATTAGTTATTCACACCGAGTGATATTTATTCTCTAGCTGCCTAGACATTTAGAATCATATTTTTGACAAAGTAGGAAAATGTGCTCCATGCTTTACTTCCAAACAGGCAAAAGATCAACTTAAAAGAAAGTATTTGTTTATATGACCCAAGGGGAACAGGGAACAGGAATGAGAAGGCCGTGGGGACAGAAATCCCATCAGGCTTAGAAAAGTGACCTGTTTCTTGGTGGCTTAAACAAAGCAGAGAAGGAAGAGGGAGAGAATATTGGAAGGAAAGGAGGGAAGGAAGGGGGGAGGGGAGAAGTGAAGGAAGGAAGGAAGGAAGGAAGGTAGAAGCTTGGGAAGAAAGCTTTGGATGATCTATCAAGGGGATATTTTAGTGCCTTCAGCAGAGAGCAAAGATCAAAGCAAGCAACGACCCTCCTGGGGACAGCAATTATATGGAACTCATTGTCTTTAATCGATGGCACTAAAATTAGAAATAGACCAGGAGGGGTTTAGATAAATACGTAGATAATAGTCGGGAAATTTAAATTACTTTAAATTAAATTAAAGGTATTTCGTAAGAGCTTCTTCCACATTTTGTGGGCCAGGGTGTTGTGCCCGAGGGCCTGTCGCAGCCTCTCCCTGGGCCCAGGCCTCGGCCCCTGCGTCCTGTCATCCGTGCGCTGAGCCGAGCGGTGTCCTCCCCAGGTCCCCGTCCCGGCTGACGTCAGAATGGGATCTTGTTTGGAAACGGGGTCTTTGCAGATGTGCTTAGGAAAGCCGAGGTCACATTGGATTCTGGTGGGCCCGGATCCAGCGACTGGGTCCTTGTCAGAAGAGGAGAGAACAGAGACCCAGACCCAGGCCCGGGGGGAGGAGGGCCACACGGCGATGGCGGCAGAGGCTGGAGGGACCGGGAACACAGGGCCACGAAAGGCTGGAAGAGCCACGGAGGACCGTCTCCAGATCCGTCAGAGGGAGCGTGGCTCGCCAGCATCTGGATCCGGGACTTCCTGCCTCCAGAGCCGAGAGAGAGAGAGAGAGAGAGAGAGAGAGAGAGAGAGAGCGAGCGCGAGCGAGCACATCTTTGTTGCTTTCAGCCCCAGTGTGTGGTGGCCCCAGGAAGAGAATACAGTCAGATGGAGAAGTTTCTGGAGAACTAGCAAGATCATGTGAGGCCAGAACCTCGTATGTAAGTACTAACTGGTGTCCAAGGGCCCGGCCCCTGAACACCGGCTGTGAGGAGGAGAGCTCTGTCCCCTGGGAATGAGCTCCGAGCGGCCCCCTCTCCGCCTGGAAGAGCACCGTCCCCAGAGGGGCGCCTGGGCTGCCCGCATCGCCAACCCCCTCCCAGAGGCTCTGCCCTCCGCGGCCAGGCCGCCCTTCTCCTCGCCCCCCTCCCTGACTGCCCTGAAACCCAGAGGTGACCGAGAGTGGGGACAGTGACGTTGACAGGGACAGCGTGTCTCACGGAAGAGACGGTAACAGCAAGCAAAGAACAGAACAGGGAGAAGGTGCAGGGGGTGGGGGGTGGGGGGTCCTAGTGTGTCAGGGACACAGACGGCGTGAACTTGAGACCTTTGTTGTCTCTCTGATGTGGAGCCGGAAGTGCAAAATCGAGGTGTCCGCGGGGCCGTGGTCCCTCCGAAGGGGCCAGGGAACGAGGAGTCCCTGATGGCTCTGCTGGCCCCTAGGGGTCCCCCAGCTTGTGCCAGCGTGAGTCCCGTCTTCATGGGCCTCCTGTGTCCACATCACCAGTCATCCTGGATGGACCTCCCCATGACCTCATCACAACCCAATCGTCTACTGTCACCCTGTTTCCAAATCGGGTCACCGTCAGAGGTAAAGGGGATTAGGACTTCAACCTTTCTGGGAGGTTGTGGGGGGGGGGGGTGCGGAGGACACAATTCAAACCATGACAGGCACCAAATTCTACTTCTTTCCAGCAAAGATGTTTCTCCATGTGATCTTAAACATACAGCTTCAGGACATGACATTTCAGTCCCTTAAATAAAGGATTATGCTAATTAAGAATTTGGAAGTTAGGAACAGTCTGAAAACTCTAACTGCACCGAGTAAGAGGAGCTGATGGGGCTGAGTTGTTTCAAACCTTGGCTGCCACCCCTTACGATTCGCTTGGCCTCGGGCGACGCAATCAACCTCAGCCTCCCTCCCCCGGCTTGCAAAATGCAGATAAGGAGCCTGCTTCATGCATTTGTGGTGAAGATTCAATAGAATAATACGGTTAAGGACATCTGGGACACGGAAAAGCTCCACAAAGGACCCCTGCAGTGTGCAATATTATTAATAAAACATTCCTAATATTTTTGATCTTCTTAATAATAACAGAACTCCTATCCAGGAGGGCTGGTCCTTTGGGTTCCGAGATGAAGGCATTGATCGCCACCTGGTGGCAGCATCCTGTACCATGGATGCTCGGTCTCCCCAAGATAAACCAGCCTCAGCGTTGCGTTAGCTCCAATCATGAACTGAAAACCATAAAAAATAAAAATAAATGGGAGTCCATTAAGTGCCCTAGAGCCCACAGTGAAAGCATTCATTTCGTTCAGGGAAAGGCTGGACCGCGCAGGCTAAGTGTTCGAGCTCAGAAGACTTCAAGGAGAGAATTTGCCGTTTTCTTCCCTAAACCATTTCTCCAGATGCCCATGGGATGAGTTAGCCTCAGTCTGAATAAACTGCCTTGTTAAAAAATAAATTTTTAACGTTTATGTATTTTGGAAGGGGGAGGGGCAAGAGAGAAGGAGACAGAGGATCGGAAGCAGGCTCTGTGCTGACAGCAGAGAGCCCAAAGCAGGGCTCGAACCCACAAACCGTGAAATCATGAGCTGAGCCAAAGTCAATTGACTGAGCCACCCAGCCATTAAATTACCTTTTTTACCCCTTCTTACTTATAAGGCTTGGAAATATGGTAAATGTTTAATAAATATTTGTTGAGTGAAATAATAAAGGGTTTACGATGAATATCGATGCCTTATATTTCCATAGCTCTTGGTGTATGCCAGACCCATTCTAAGTAGATTAACCGTGTCTGTGGATTATCTCACTTGTCACAGGAACTTTGTCATGAAACGGGACAGTGCCTGCTCAGAATGTTCATAGGAGCATAGAAGCCGAGAATCGAGGCTGAAGAATGACTCACACATGGGCTTTCCATGTGCGCCTCTGACTTCCATAGATGCTTCATTATCGCACTGAGAAGGGGATTCCCCTTAAACAGTGACAGCTGGTAAGAATGGAAAACAATTTGTAAATACAATCCAGGAGCAAAGCTTATCAAGCATTCCGAACATTGACATCCTCAGGCGAATCAGAGACAGTAGGTAACGCTGCGTCCCTGGAAACAGCTGCCGGGAAGGGCATGAGCCCCGCGTTGACAGGCCTTCTAATTTCCCAGGAGAACCCAAAAATCTGGCACTCAACCTTTTTTTTTTAAATGTTTATTTATTTTTGAGAGAGAGAAAGAGAATGAGAAAGCGTGACCAGCGGAGGGGCAGAGAGAGGGAGACACAGAATCTGAAGCAGCTCCAGGCTCTGAGCTGTCAGCACAGAGCCCGACGCGGGGCTCGAACCCATGAACCATGAGATCATGACCTGAGCTGAAGTCAGATGCTCAACTGACTGAGCCCCCCAGGCGCCCCTGGCTCTCAGTCTTAAATGTTGGCCCTGGTAGATTCCCCGACTCCCCCGTATACAAGACAAGTAAAGCACATCTAGGGGCTGTTTCCATACGGAGCCACCACTGTAATCTGCAGCCTGAAAATGAAATCCTCAGATTCTAGTTCTTCGAGCTGACCTGACCGCCATCTTGCTCCTAAGGCCTTCTCCACCCTTCTCTCCCGCTCCTCCAATCTTCTGTTGTTGATAGACAGGAATTTCTTCTGGATGTCGGGCTTCCCTTAGGACACTGTACCACCGAGCCCTTTCCTGCTGGGCGGCTTTCCCTTCCCCGGAACAGCCTTCTTGGATATCCAGAGGGTTCTTTATTTTTTTTTTTTAATTTTTTTTTAAATTTATTTCTAGGAGAGAGAGAGAGAGACAGCGTGAGCAGGGGAGGGTCAGAGAGAGAGGGAGTCACAGACTGAAACAGGCTCCAGGCTCTGAGCTGGCAGTCAGCACAGAGCCCGACGTGGGGCTCGAACCCACGAACCGCGAGATCATGACCTAAGCGAAAGTCAGACACTTAACCGACTAAGCCACCCAGGTGCCCCCAGAGGGTTCTTTAAAAGTGAGGGTTCTCATCCCGCTTTTATGAAACTCTCCCTTATCTGGTCTTGTTCTGTTTTCTCCCGCCTCCTGAAACCAAGAGCCCCAACCCTGCGTATTTCCGTTGATGCCTGTCCATGAAGCCATGTGATACTGCCTTCCTGCCTTTCTGTTGGCATAAAGAAATCTTTGCTTGCATATATATCTCTTGAAGTTTGGAAATAATATAGACGAATTCTAAAACCCATTACTAAAGACAAGTCAGAAAATACCCTCTGCAAGGCTTCAAGAAAGCCCCCAAGTCCGGGAGGGAGAAGGACGCTGGATGTGTCTACTTTCGGCTGAGATGCAGACCGGGCCCCCACGTTGCCCTTGCACAGACCTGGGAATGCGTGAGACTTTCAGAATATAGTGCCGCTTCTGCCCTGCTGGAAGATGAAAGCGTGTGCGTGTGTTCCCTAGCTTGCCTCTCAGCCCAGCTTTCCTTGCTTCTGTGCTTGGCACCAGATGGTTCTGGAAGGTCCATCCCGCTCAGAGACCCTGCAGGTACCCACACATCACTGTCCTCTTGAGATTCCTGGCTTTGCTCGGCGTCCAAAGCGTCCAGAACACTTGGTGCTTACGGCGGCTTCTGTGAGGGCTGGATGCTTGACGGGACTGTGAGCGAAGCCCCCTCCTCACCCCTGCAAATGAGGTTTGGTCAAAGAGAAGGCACAAGAGGGAGCATGTCTGGGAACAGAAGATGAGGCAGGGCAGCGGGAAGAAAAGAGAAAAATAGATGAAGTCTCTGCTATTTTTAAGTAGAACATTCTTTTCTCCTCAGAAACCACGTGTTGAGTTGGGACAGAGGCAAATGCGTGCTGAAAATGGATTTTTATTGACAGTAAAGTACTTGTAAATGGGAATCTATTTTTGACTAGAGCTAAAAACAAAGTCCTGCTCTGGGGAAATAAGCCATGATTGGCGGCCTGCTCTGTTTATCTGCCGCACGCCATTGTCTTCGGCAGAACAAGAAGCGTGTTTGTGTTATTTATTTAATCGGGCAGTTCTCTCGCTCGTTCCCTTCGCAAGATTCCAGATATAAACTTCGGCAGCGTCCTCTGAACGAGGAGCAAAATGCACATTCCTGGCTCCCGGGATCTGTCCTGAGTTCACTCTGCAGGCCCCCCCTTTCGTGACCGTGTCCCGGAAGGCTTCACCGTCATCGCTAATGGCTACAAATACCGGTTAAGCTCTTGCCCTGCGTGGGACACGGTGGGACCGTCCAGAGACGCAAAGCTCAGACCCTGAGTCCGTCAGTCTGGCTTCCACAGAAGGGCTCGCCTTTGTTGGGGCCCGGAGACGTTCCCCCGTTCGGTGGTACCTTCCTTGTTTATCTGTGTTCTGAACAAGCTGAGACAAGAGATTAAAGACGGACTGGAGGGGAAATATTGCCCTAACTGCTGACGGAGCTCGGGGCGGGTAGGATCATGCAGGGCCGTCCCCACCCCCCAAACATGCCCGTGTTCTCCCCCCGAAGCCTGTGAGCCAGCTGGGCTTTAGGGTTCCCCAAGCGATGTAGGCGGAGGAGCTGACTGTACTCAGGGGGCTTGTCTGGGTCACCCCGGCTGCGTCTACCAGGGTCTTCCAGTGAGGCGGCTGGTGGGCCATCGGGTGAGAGGAAGGCACAGAGGTGTGCAGCTGCTGGCTTTGGGGATGGGGAGGCACGAGGAGTGGGACGCACCCTTAGCTACTGGAGCAGGCACCCCAAATCCAGAGCTCGGTTCCCTGCCCCAAATCCCCAGCCCCACTGTCCCCGAGGTCGGTGCGGGTCCTTGTCCCCGGGGAGGACCTGGAATGTGTCCGGAGGTGCGGGATCAGTCACCCCACAGGACGGACCCCAGCCCTCAATCTGGACTTTCCCCAAGTGCGTGAAACTTCTAGAAGAGCCTCTTCCAGATCCGTTACCCCCTCCCCTCCCGCCCCTAATACTGGTTCTCTCTGGTTCTCTGACTCAGCACTGCCCAAACCAGAGAGAGAGAGAGAGCCAGCCACGCGTGAACAGTAAATGTTCTCAGGGCTACGTTTAAAACGGGGAAAATAACAAACAGGTGAAACTCATTTTAATAATATATTGTATTTCACCAAAGATACCCAAATTGCCACATAGACTCCATGCAAAATGAGGGATTTCAATCCTCATGAGGTATTTCGCTCTTTTTGCAGTAAGTTTCAGAAATCCGAGGGCCATGTGTACTTCCTACCAGCCGATCTCAGTTCAGCCCCGCGGTAATTCAAGTAGCCGCGCGTGAAGCGAGGTGCCGTCCTGGGCACCTGGGTCCTGTGAACACGGATCCCTCGATCTTCTGCTTTGCATGCTTGGTCTCTACCTCTTCACGGGAGACCCGCCTTATCTTCCCAGAGTAATGAGTATGAAGTTGGAGCCCTAGGAGTGTGAAACAGCATATCCCTAAAGTTTTCTTCAAATTACCTTAAATCTGACTCGAAGCCCCCATGATGCCAAAGTACCAGGATATTTACAATCCGCGTCATCAGGACTCTGAACCTGACCGCTCCTGAGCCCGCAAGGCCCTCCTCCCACGGCATAACCCGGAGAGATCTACTGTCTCGCAACACGGTCATTCAGGTCTGTGCTCCGGCAACCGGAGCACAAGCTAGATTTAGATTCCACCCCTTCCTTGAGCTGAGCACCCTTGTGCAGTGAACAACCTACACAACTCTGTGAGGAAGCCTTTGTCTGTGCAACCCTCAGTAAGTTACTGACCACTCTCTGTGCCTCAGTTTCCTCATCGGTAAGGCAGGAGTAATAACCTGAGCTACCTCATTGGGAGAGGGGATTTCCTGAGTGAGCTAAAAGGCATTAACACCTGTGAAAACTGGTCCTGCACCAAAGTGAACCCAGAGCTAACGGGAGAGAGTCGGTTTGTGACCGACTCCCACCCTCTGCTCACGTTGGTCACGCTGAGTTTTTCCAGCACGGTGTCAGTGGTTTCCGCACCGGGAAAGCACTGGAAGGGACTCAGGGGCGGCCAGCTTAATGCGATCGTCAGCAGATGTTAGTGGCCACCCCTCTGTTGTGTGTGGCGTCTTCCCCCTGACGACAATGTCTCCATCACAAGCCCAGGGCTTTGGGTCCTTGCTGCCCATTCACACCTGCAGAAAGGATCCGCGACCCCCACTATCCGGAGCCAGCCCACCGGGCGCTGGAGCTCCCTGGAAGGTAGATCCGGGACCCCCATTATCCGGAGCCAGCCCGCCGGGGGCTGGGGCTCACTGGGAGGTAGATCCATGCCTCCCGCTATCCGGAGCCAGCCCACTGGGGGCTGGGGCTCACTGGGAAGTAGATCCGGGACCCCCGTTATCCAGAGCCAGCCCGCCAGGCACTGGGGCTCACTGGGAGGTAGATCTGCAACCCCCGTTATCTGGAGCCAGCCCGCCGGGGGCTGGGATGCACTGGGAGGTAGATCCGTGATCCTCGTTATCCGGAGCCAGGCCACCGGGCGCTGGAGCTCCCTGGGAGGTAGATCTGGGACCCCCGTTATCCAGAGCCAGCCCGCCAGGTGCTGGGGCTCACTGGGAGGTCGGAAGCCGGTAGAACATCTCGCTGGCCCACTGGGAACTGCGACCAGACGACAATGAGGTCATTACTGAAGAATGGGCTGCACGCACAAGGTCATAGTCAATGCCACATGTAGCCATGAACAAACAGAACCGTTCTTCAAATGCTGTGTTGAAACCATGCAACTGAAATTAAAAGGTTAAAGACACAGGCGACTGCAGCCAGTGGTCATTAGGGAAACAGACCGGTGGTGCTCGGACCAGCGAGGCAGTTAGGCTTGACGGGGAACTCAAGGCCAGCTGCTGGGGGCACCCACACGCCCGGCTCTGCTGGTGGAGGAGGCAGCTCTTCTCCACCATCAAGCATTCCCGACCGTACACAGTGGGGAAATTGAACGTTTCCTGCCAATCCGGGAAAACTCTGCCCGCAGAAGTGTAGACAAGAGTGAAATGGATTCAGGGGCTCCTGGGTGGCTCCGTCTGTTAAATGTCCGACTCTTGATTTCAGCTCGGGTCATGATCTCATGGTTTGTGAGATCTCTATATCAGGCTCTGTGCTAACAGTTGCAGAACCTGCTTGGGATTCTCTCTCTCCCTCTCTCTCTGTCCCTCCCCTGCTCACGCTCTCTCTCTTTTTCTCAAAATAAATAAACTTTAAAAAAGAATGAAGTGGTTTTATTATGGAATAAGCATTAAACCCGACTATGACATACGTCACTGACAATCCACAAAGAGACGTAAAGACAGGAAGGACATCTCTCACTTTTTGGGAGTCAGACACACACGAGCCGTTACATACATGTTAACTGTCTTTGTCCAGAGGAAATGCACACCGGCCCACGTCTTTGCAGAAAGGCGCCCAGGACGGACTCCCAGCAGAATGGGGAGTCAGACGGGCCACAGGCCACCTCCTTGACCTAATGGGAAGGAAAGCCTCCAAGGCCTCTGAGAAGGATATTCGTGGGACGAAACCTCAGCAAGAGGCTTCTTTAGAAGATTCACTTCTAAGTCTTTTTAAAGGATTTACATATGTCTGCAAAAGACAGGTGGATGATTTACAAACACAAATTTTCTAAAGGAAATCCTGGCAGAAAGGGAGAGTTCCTTTTCCGTTTTGGCATCAGGGGAAGTTATTATTTTGTTTGTATTTACCGGCAGCTGCATCACACCCAGAATTGTTAGTGGGAAGGGATTCAGTGATGACTGAGGCACTGTGGGGGCCCTGACGAAAGATGAACTGGGAGCGCCTGGGTGGCTCAGTCGGTTGAGTGTCCGACTTTGGCTCAGGTCACGATCTCTCTGTTCCTGATTCTAAGCCCTGCATTGGGCTCTCTGCTGTGAGCACAGAGGCTGCTTTGGAGCCTCTGTCTCCCTCTCTCTCTCTCTCTGTCTCTGTCTCTCTCTCGCGCGCGCGCGCATGCGCGCACCATCACCAGATTGCCCATCTCTCTCTCTGCCCATACCCACCTCATTCTCTCTCTATCTCAAAAATAAAATTAAAAAGAAAAGAAAAGATGCACCAGAATCAGCAGTCATCATGCCCCCCAGGCCGGGCACAGAGAGAGGGGGCATCTGTCTACAACGCATGGGTCCCCTGAAGGGCCTCTTCCTGGGTCTTTAATAACCCAGCACAGTGTAAACCTGGGAGCCCAACTCCAGTCACCAATGCGGCATTGGGGGGAGGGGGGTGGCCGGCGCTAGAGGGGTCATGGAGACGCACCCAGGACGGAGGACAGAAGTCACACCAGAATGGGGGGACCCGGACCAGGGGAGGGTGAAGGCCATGACCAACGTCTGCTCGCTCTCTCTGATGCAGACGCCCTCCCTCCTTCCCGATCTCGTGCGCAGCGGCAGGGAAGGAGCCCTGAGGGTGCACCCCCACCCCTGGACTCCCTGCCTTGGGAGACTAAGGATTCCTTTGCAGCCTTGGTGGCCACAGGACCTACGGGGACACAGAGCTCTGCCGGGAGGCTTTGGGCAAAACGAGATAACAGGAACGTCTATTTTTGTCCTCACCCCTGGTCTTGTTTGTGACACAGTTATGGGGACACGCTGCCCCGTGCTTCTTCCACTCACACGTCCCCACGGGCAGCAGCCCCGGGATGAGGAACCCGCATGCAGGGCATAGGAGAGCAGCCAAGTGGGAGAAAAATTGGAAGGGATAAAACGAGTGGAATGGTCTTCTTTTATTTTTTCATTTTATTTAAATCCAAGTTAATTAACATGTAGTGTAGTGGTTTTTTTAAGTTTATTTATATCGAGAGGGAGAGAGAGAGTGCGCAAGAGAGCAGGGGAGAGACAGAGAGAGGGAGAGAATCCCAAGCAGGCTTCATGCTATCAGTGCAGAGCCAGACGCAGGGCTCGAACCCACAAACCATGAGATCGTGACCTGAGCTGAAATCAAGACTCAACGCTGAACCGACTGAGGCATCCAGGTTCCCCAGGGTGTAGCCTTGGTTTCAAGAGTAGAACTCAGTGACTCATCTCATACATATGACACCAGTGCTCGTCCCCACAAGTGCCCTCCTTAATGCCCCTCCCCCATCTAGCCCATTCCCCCCACCTCCCCCATCACCGTCAGTTTCTTTTCTGTATTTAAGAGTCTCTCGTGGTTTGCCTTCATCTCCGTTTTTCTTATTTTTCCTTCCCTTCCCCTGTGTTCATCTGTTGTGTTTCTCAAATTCCACCTATGAGTGAAACTATCCGATACTTACCTTTTAACCAAATAATCCATGCTTATTGCCAAACCATTGGAAAATACCAAAAGAAAGGAAAACTAAAACAATTCACTCGCAATCTGGTGATGGTGCTTTGTTTCACGTCTAAAACCCTTTCCTGTGGCAGAACCAGGAAGCCCACCGAGCTTTCGGCCTTTCTCCCCCCTCTTCCCCCCCCTCACCCCCCCCTCCCGTTCCTCTACCCCCTCCCACCTGCCCTCCACCTTCCAATTCCCAAACCAGAAAAATCATCAATTCCAAGTAATCACAAATGCTGAACTTCCCCAGCGCCCTCCCCGTGGCTGGCCGGCCACGCGCTGCGGTGTCCCTGGCGGTCACAGTCTGCGCCCCAGCAGCCACGCCGGATGAATGAGCAGCGCCCCGAATGGGGCCGCCTCCGTTCGCTCCCACAGTCCCGCGCTTGCTTATCTCCAGTGTGAGGCACAATCTCTTTGGAGGATTGGCAGGCTGCGGGGACAGCCGTTTCATGCCAAGAGAATCCAGCCACGGCGACAAGAGAAACTTCGGTAGCGCGGAAGGCATTGTGCGCACCGAGCGTGGGTTCTGAATGGTAATTAACGTGCAGGCAGAGGCCTTGGCAGGGCCTCGGGCCGATAAGGGAGACTTTCCTTCCAGCCGCTGCGGCTGGTAATTAAGGGGCCTTGTCGGAAGGTTTAGATGTTTACCGATGTGCTGGGAAGAGGCGATTGAAGAAAATAAATGAGAGCAAAAGAATACTAAGAATTGCCTTGCAAACGCTGTCCACAAAGTTGAAGACGCATCGCTAAAATGGGGCCCATCCTCGGCTGGAGGCGCTGTTATAGAACCGTGGCCGAGCTTGACAAAAGCCCGAAGGCTACTTCTACGAGCCTGGGAGGCTTCCGCGCCAGCATTGTTGAGCTTGTAGGGATGCAAATCTGGGCTGAGTGGGAATGCAAGCTACTTACTTAGACCCACCTCTCATGCCCTCAGAAAGAGATACAGGGCTGGCCGGGATGCTTCCAGAACCCCAGGGAGCGCTCTGAGATGGGAATTTACTGGGCGCTGGCAATCGCGGCTGCCAACACGTCACCCTCTCCAGAAAAACGTGGTCCTTCTGTGAAGCCTGCAATTAGCGCATTTATTCCAGGCGATGCGGCCCGTGTCCACACTGTTACTTCCACGCATGCTCGTTCAGCGGCGGAGATAACCCCGTGATCGCATTTCGAGGGCAGGTGACTTCAGCTGGGGTGTCGGCCAGGAGAGGCCAGCTTCCTGGAGGAGGCGCATCGCGGTGGCTAAGAGCTAGGGTTTTGTGCGGAACCACCTAGGCTCCAATCCTAGCGCAGTACCTACTAGCTGCACAAATGTGAACACGTTTACTCCTCTACCTCTGCTCTCTCCGCCCTACGACGGGGTTGACAAGTGAGACACTGAACTTTAAAACAGAGACGGGAAAGACCACAGATACCAACAGAGCTCCGCCCTCCCACAACCTCCCCGACAGCCAGCCCAGGACCCACACCCCGCCTGCAGGGGATCAGCCCTCAGCGACCAGCTTCTCCATGTTTCAGCCTTACTTTCTGGCTTTCTGGTTGGTCCTTTTTTTTTTTTTTTTTTAACTTTTTTAATGTTTATTTTTTATTTTTGGGAGAGAGATGGAGGCAGAGTGCAAGAAGGGGAAGGGCAGAGAGAGGGAGACACAGAATTGGAAGCAGCTCCAGGCTCCGAGCTGTCAGCACAGAGCCCGACGCAGGGCTCGAACTCACGAACTGTGAGAGCTGAAGTCGGATGCTTAACAGACTGAGCCCCCAGGAGCCCCACATTCTGGTTGGTCCTTTCTCAAGATGCTGGCCAAACCGATCAGAGAGGATGCCTGTTTCACCCACCCACAGCCTCCCCTCTGGATCCGGGCACACCTGGAGACTCTCTTTCCCCCACAACGAAGTGTTCAACTTGCCTGCCTGCCTTCGAGTCTCTACAAAGTGCAAAGGATGGCCTCCCGGGCCCTTGGCAGAGAAAGCTCCCGGCAAACAGGCTGTTGGTCTCACTTGAAAAGCCCCCAGTTACCCCCCATGTAATAATAGTACTTAATGATCAGGCCGTTGTGAGCATTGGGTAGGTTACTAAAGGGTAGACAGCTGTGCCCGGGACTTTGCAAGTATCAGCTGCTTCTCCCAGCCTGGGGCCGCCCAAGCCCGAGAGCCTTTAACAATAGCCAGTTAAGAATTAGTCACCGCTGAGTTGTTCATTTTAGCCACTCTGACAGGTGTGAGGTGGCATCTCAGTGTGGCTTTGATTTGTATTTCCTGATGATGTGGGGAAACGGGCCCCTCCTACACTGTTGGTGGGAATGTAAACTGGCGCAGGCCCTCTGGAAAACAGTGTGGAGGGTCCTCAGGAAATTAACAATAGAACCATCCTAGGACCCAGCAATAGCACTGCTAGGAATTTACCCAAGGGACACAGGAGTGCTGATGCACAGGGGCACATGCACCCCAATGTTCATAGCAGCACGTTCAACAATAGCCAAAACATGGAAAGAGCCTAAGTGTCCATCAACGGACGAATGGGTCAAGAAGAGGGGGTTTGGGGCGCCTGGGTGGCTTAGTCGGTTAAGCGTCCGACTTTCGCTTGGGTCATGATCTCGCGGTTCGTGGGTTCGAGCCCCGCGTCGGGCTCTGTGCTGACTGCCAGCTCGGAGCCTGGAGCCAATTTCAAAGTCTGTGACTCCCTCTCTCTCTGACCCTCCCCTGCTCACGCTGTCTCTCTCTCTCTCTCCTAGAAATAATAAAAAATATATATATTAAAAAAAAGAAGAGGTGGTTTATCTATACGACGTAATACTCCATGACAATGAGAAAGAATGAAATCCTTCCATTTGCAGCAATGTGGATAGAACTGGGGGTGTTATGCTGAGTGAAATGAGTAGTCAGAGAAAGGCAGATACCATATGTTTTCACTAGTATGTGGGTCTTGAGAAACTTAACAGAAGACCATGGGAGAAGGGAGAGGGAGGGAAGCAAACCATAAGAATGTTCTCTCTCTCTCTTAAATAGAGAACAAACTGAGGGCTGATGGGGGGGGAAGGGGGTGACAGGCATGAAGGAGGGCACTTGTTGGGATGAGCACTGGGTGTTGTATGTTAGCCAACTTGACAATAAATTATATCAGCTCAGGTCATGATCTCGCAGTTCGTGGGTTCGAGCCCCGCGTCGGGCTGTGTGCTGACAGCTCGGAGCCTGGAGCCTGTTTCATATTCTGTGTCTCCCTCTCTCTCTGCCCCTCCCCTGCTCATGCTGTCTCTATCTCTCTCTCAGAAATAAATATTTTAAAAATATATATATAATTAGTCTCCATTGTATTCCTCTCCACCTCACATGCTCCGGAAGCCATGGGCGGACAATTCCGTTTCTGCTTGAAGGAGGGAAAGGGAAACACAAAACAAACCACAGGAAATGAGCACCTCCGAGTATCATTTCAGGCACCTACACAAGAATAGCTTGAGACTTCTACCCACTGCGGAGACGTCATCCCCCTCAGAGCCGGACTTGCCAGCACAGTTCTTCGTGGGACCTCTGTTTTTTTTTTTTTTTTTTAAATATTTTTATTTATTTCTAGGAGAGAGAGAGAGAGACACAGCGTGAGCAGGGGAGGGTCAGAGAGAGAGGGAGTCACAGACTGAAACAGGCTCCAGGTTCTGAGCTGGCAGTCAGCACAGAGCCCGACGCGGGGCTCGAACCCACAAACCGCGAGATCATGACCTAAGCGAAAGTCGGACGCTTAACCGACTAAGCCACCCAGGCGCCCCGTGGGACCTCTGTTTTTATTTACGAAAAGAGGGGAACCCGGTCCTGCTGGGGGGTGAGCGGAGGGATGAGCAGGATGGGGTGGGAGGGGGTGGGGCTTTGCTCCCTGTTTATCCACGACCTTCCTCTGGAATCAGCCACCCTCAGGATGCTGGCCCGCACGTACGAAAATAAGTTTCCCCAAATGGGTGTTTTGGCCCAAGAGATGATATACATTGTGCTGGGCCCCTCTGTACAAATCGGGGATTGAGAAGTCGTGGCAAAGGAGCCCAGATGTCTGAGGCGCGTCTGTGGGCGCTTGTGAGAGGGGGAGGGGGAGACGCGTCCTCAGCAAGGGGCTGGGGTTTGCATGTCAACGATGGTGCAGCAAATACAGGGCGTTTCTTCCTAATAAGAGCATCATCACCCGATCCTGAGTTTTTACTGATCTGCACGCCTTTCGGAATAGTCTGTCTGGTAATCCGGGTGAAAAGCGATCAGTCAAGTTCATTCCCCGGATGCCCTGAACACGCAAAAGAAAGAAGACTTCTTCCGTAGAGAATAAACCAAAAATCAGCTTCAAGGGGCTAAGGAGATTTTCTTGGACAATGTAGGTGCCTGGTCCGTTTTGGAGGAGGACCCTGTGGAATGCCGCGACCACGCAAGACCGAGGACAGTCACGCTCGGCCAGGACGGTCTGGTCACCTGCTGGGTCATCACTGACTCACATGCTCAGAAATGTTTCCAGGGGTTGGGGTGCCTGGGTGGCTTAGTCGGTTAAGCGTCCAACTTTCGCTTAGGTCATGATCTCGCGGTTCGTGGGTTCGAGCCCCGCGTCGGGCTCTGTGCTGCCAGCTCAGAGCCTGGAGCCTGTATCAGTCTGTGACTCCCTCTCTCTCTGACCCTCCCCGGCTCATGCTGTCTCTCTCTCTCCTAGAATTAAATAAAAATATTAAAAGAAAAAAAAGAAATGTTTCCAGGGGCATGGCATCTCTTAAAGGAACGGAACCACCTTTTTCGCTGCTTTGTTGTTTCTTGGAACTGGTAGAAAACGTGAGAAAGCAGTGGATGTGCTGTATGAAAAAATAAACAAAAACAAGTTAGCACCTGAACTCAAAGATCCTTCAATGCTGAGAGCAAATGCTTGGATACCACTGTCTGCGCTTTGGGACTTTATAAAATCCAAGGAAAAGTTAGATGCTACAGCCAACAACCCCAATGTATATACACCATATGTATACATGTGTGCATCAGTATAAAATATTCAATACGCAGCATCTGCAGGGAAGAGGAGGAGACGGGAATCCCCCCACGCCCAGCAGGGCAAACCAGCCGCGTCCTCTGGACACATCCGAGCCTCGTCAACGCCCAGGC